>NW_020664372.1:2219217-2345170 GCF_002925995.2 Terrapene triunguis | reverse complement strand
TTTTTTTTTTTTTTGTTGCTTGGGGCGGCAGAAATGCTGGAGCCGGCCCTGGGGCTGTTGACTTTGTCTCTTTACACAAGCTGATTGGGGAGGAGAGTGGGAGTTCTGACTGGACCTCCCTCCAGCTTGCAGCACAGGGGGGAAAGAGGGGACAGAGTTGGCTTTCAAAGGGGTGCTTCTTCAAGGAAGGGAGGCCATTCCACTGCCAGAAGCCAGAAGATTAGG
Organism: Terrapene triunguis; assembly: GCF_002925995.2. Taxonomy (NCBI): domain Eukaryota; kingdom Metazoa; phylum Chordata; order Testudines; family Emydidae; genus Terrapene; species Terrapene triunguis. Next base: position 2,344,945 of record NW_020664372.1, on the reverse strand, counting down.
CAAAGCAGGCTTCCTGGCCTAAGGACTCAAACCAAACGCAGGACTCACAGGGGCGGTGAGATCAGTCTGAGGGGGATTGTGTTCAAGAGTTTGCCGTGTTCCATAGAGCTGTAATTTTCATGCTTTTTTAAGAGTAAATGATTTGTGGATAAGAAATCCCTTTCCTAAGTCTGTATTTTCTTGCTTTTCTGTCATGTTGTCCCTGAAGGGTGTAACTAGAAAACCAGAACTCTCACAGGCAGATGGACTCTGGGGGGAACATGTCTAAGCAAATTGGAATCAAGAGCACTGTTCCAGGGTCCAGGCAGCCAGACTGTGGGGACCCATTACCCAAGAAGGGTATCAGACATGGGGTCTTCATCTGGGAGTGTGCTTGAGAAACCCAGAGCTAGGAAAAGTGACCAGTCACTAATCAGACCCAGGGAGTTTAGAAGCACATATGATCCACTGGCTGGATCAAATCACAACAGACAGGAGGCCATCCAGAGAGTGAGATGGCGCCAGGTTGTGCCACTGTGGTCACAAAGTAAGTTTAACGGAGCTAGGATGAGCAGTTGTTAGTCCCAGTCCTTCCTGTCTATTTATTACAGTTGTGGCTGGTCCCTATGGAGGGCAGTGCCTAGATAATACAGCATGACTGATGCTAAATGAATACTTTAGGATGGGGAAAGTAGCTCTCCGCATTCTATTGCTCTGTCGTGCATCTGCATAGTGGACAGTTATACTCCGATCTTTTCTGTCCATTTTCTAAAGTGATTGTTCTTTTCATCAATTAATTGCTCTCAACTCAACTACTGAAGTGAGAAACATATGTGAGGTCTTAGCTTCGTCACTGGAGACCTGACCTAATATGCTTGTATAAAGTAGTTAGATATATGGAATGAGTTCGAGAAGGGGGAGTCTCCAACAGTCCTAGATCCTGGATGTAGGTGGTTCTTTGCAATGACTGTTTTGAGTGCTAGAGCAACCCCACTATGAACATTCTGCTGAATAAAATCTGAGTGTTAACCTCATTACTCTGCGACATATGTTTACCTCACTTATTGTGCTAAATGCATGAATCTTGAGGTTTATTTGTGAAAATATTTTTGATGAGTAAAAACAGATCCTCATTTAGGGAATTTAAACCCCTTTTCTTACTCAGGAGCTAAGACGGGTTGCCATAGCAATCAAAAAAGTATTCACATTTGATGGCATTACTTTGTTTCCAAAGTCTTTGTGCTTGAAATCTGTGATAAAGATTGCACATCTACAATGCAACTTTGATAGCTATTTTTTGCCAACAAGAGAGAGCACTTCTCTGGTATAAGTGAGTGTCTGATCACCCTTCACCCACATATTTCCCTTATATTAACAACTAACTATTGCTGAATCCATTCTGGCTCTGCATGTTTTTAACTGACTTGAGTAGGGGAATTCAAAAATAGCTTGAACTCAACACTGCTGCATGGAACGCAGCATCAGTCCCACTAGGACATTTGCATTGTTGCTTCTTGCTTGTCTTTATATTGCACATCGATACCGTGTATTGTTAACATGGTTAAAACTAAGGATTTTATGAATGCATTGTGGATACAGTATTTCAGACAAAAAATTCGTTAAAAGAAAGTTGTTAAGACTATGAAATCAAGCACTCAGGCGTTAGGAAATGTTTGTGCATATGCATTAAGATATGGGTCTTTAATTACATGACCACTCCTGAGCCAGTAGTTAGTGGAAGACTAATTGGAGACCTTCTTCATCTGGCCTAATGGTTTGGACCTGTCAAAATCACACCTTGTTTGTGAATTCATTAATTAGCCTGATTAGGCCCTGAACAATTCTGAAACTAGTTGGTTCACACCATTCCTTAAGTCCATGCCCAGTTTACTTTGTGCCCATCTTTACACGTGCAGAGGCTCTAAGCGCACCCAGCCATCCTCCATGAAAATCCTGTGTAGTCCCCAGGATGAATAATCCCAATTGGAATTTGCATGCAAGAAAGTTTTGAAAAATTCTATTGTCGTATAATCATAAAATCATACAAATGAAGGGCTGGAAGGCACCTCGAGGGATTATCAAGTCCAGGCCCTTGGCTGAGACAAGACCAAATAATCCCTGACAGGTATTTGTCTAACTCAGTGGTTCCCAAACTTGTTCCGCCGCTTGTGCAGGGAAAGCCCCTGGCGGGCCGGGCCGGTTTGTGTACCTGCTGCGTCCGCAGGTTCGGCCAATCGTGGCTCCCAGTGGCCGCAGTTCGCTTCTCCAGGCCAATGGGAGCTGCTGGAAGCGGTGCGGGCCAAGAGACGTACTGGCTGCCGCTTCCAGCAGCTCCCATTGGCCTGGAGCAGTGAACCGCGGCCACTGGGAGCCGTGATCAGCCGAACCTGCGGACGCGGCAGGTACACAAACCGGCCCGGCCCGCCAGGGGCTTTCCCTGCACAAGCGGCGGAACAAGTTTGGGAACCACTGGTCTAACTTGTTCTTAAAAATCTCTAATGATGGGGATTCCACAACCTCCATTAGAAGCCTATTCGAGAATTTAATTACTCTTAAAATTAAAAATCTCCTTGCTGCAGATTAAATCCATTACTTCTTGTCCTCAATGAAGTACTTTGCACTTGTCATTATTGAATTTTATCTTGTTGAATTCAGAACACTTCTACAATTTGTCAGAGTCATTTGAATTCTAATCAAGTCCTCCAAAGTGCTTGCAATGCCTCCCATCTTGGGGTCATCTGCAAATTTTATAAGCATATTCTCTACTCCATTATCCAAGTCATTAATGTAAATATTGAACACTACCAGCCACAGGAATGATCCCTGTGGGGCACCACTAAATATGTCTTCCCAGTTCAACAGTGAACCATTGACAAGTGTTCTTTGAGTATAGACTTTCAGCCAGTTGTGCACCCACCTTATAGTAATTTCATCTAGAACACAGTTTCCTATGCTTTTGAGAATGTCATGTGGGACTGTGTCAAAAGCCTTACTAAAATCAAGATAGATCCAAGATGGAGCTTCCCCCTATCCATTAAGTCAGTATGCCTGTCAAAGAAGTTTGGTTTGGCAAGATTTGTTCTTGAAAAATTCATGCTGGCTATTCCTAATAACCCTACTATCTTCTATTTGCTTACAAATTGTCTCTTTAATAATTTGTTCCAGAATCTTTCCAGGAATCAAAGTTAGGCTGACTGGTGTATAATTCTCTGAGTCTTCTTTGTTCCCCTCTTTAAAGATAATATTATATTTGATCTTCTCCAGTCCTCTGGGACCTCACCCATCTTTCATGAGTTCACAAAGATAATTGCTCATGGTTCTGAGATTGCTTCAACTAGTTCCTTAAATACCATAGGAGGAATTTCATCAGGTTCTGCTGACTTGAATATGTGTAACTTATCTAAATATTCTTTAACCTGTTCGTTCCCTGTTCTGGCTTGTGTTCCTTCCCTCTTGTTGTCAGTATTAATTGTGTTGAGTATCTGATCATCATTAACCTTTTTAGTGAAGACTGAAGCAAAATAGGCATTAAACACTTCAGCCTTCTTGATGTCATCAGCTTTTATCTCCCCGCTAAGTAGAGGACCTACATTTTCCTTTCGCTTGCTCTGATGTATTTAAAGAACCTTTTCTCATTGCATTTTATGTCCCTGGCTAGATGTAACTCATTTTGGGCCTTAGCCTTTCTGATTTTGTTCCTACATGCTTGTGCTATGATTTGGTACTCCTCCTTAGTAATTTGTCCATGTTTTCACTTTTTGTAGAATTCCTTTTTGATTTTCAGGTCATTAAAGAGCTCCTGATGGAATCACATTGGCCTTATACTATTCTTCCTATCTTTCCTTCACATCAGAATAGTTGGCAATTGTGCATTTAATACTATTTCCTTGATAAACTGCCAGCTCCCCTAAGCTCCTTTATTCCTTAGATTTTCTTCTGATTGGACCTTACCTACAAGTTCTCTGAGTTTATTAAAATCTGCTTTTTTTGAAGTCCATTGTCCTTATTCTGCTGCTCTTACTCCTTCCTTTCCTTACAATCATGAAATCTATCATTTTGTGATTACTTTCACCCAAATTGCCTTCCATCATTGGATTAACAACCAATTCCTCCATGTTGGTCAGCATCAAGTCTCAAATGGCTGGCCCTCTGGCTACTTCCTCCACTTTCTAAAACAAAAAGTCGTCCCCAATATATTCCAAGAATTTATTGGAAATGTTGTGTTTTGCTATATTACTTTTCCAATAGATGTATGGGTAGTTAAAGCCCCTTTTACTATCAGGTCTTGTGTTATGGATATTTCTGTTATTTGTTCTAGAAATGTCTCAACCACCTTCTCTTCCTGATTTGGTGGACTATAGTAGACCCCCACCATGATGTCACCCCTATTTGTTCCCCAGAGACTTTCTACCAGTCTGCCTCTCACCTCCTTCTGGACCTCGGGACAAGTATATATATTCTTGACGTATAATGCAGAACCTCCTCCCTTTTTACCTTTCCTGAACAAGCGATGCCCCTATATACCAAAGTTCCAGTCATGAGATTTATCCCACCAAGTCTTTGTGATGCCAATTAAGTCATAATTTAGCTTATGTACCAATACTTAAATTTTTTCCTGTTTATTCCTTTACTTCCTGCATTTGTGTATAAACATCTAAGATACTCAGCAGATTCCCCCACTGATTTCACTCTTGTTGCTCCTATGATCCTATTGTAATTTTCAATGCCCCCCTAAAATCTAGCACTCTTTTAAGATTGTCTTTTTTAGGTTTACCTATGGACTTCTGTCACCTGTCCCCTTTCAACATTTGCTTTAGTCTCACTGCATTGTGGGAGATGTAGTCCTCAAGGTAGATCAGTCCTCAGGAGAGAATGATGGCTAGAGCTCCCAGAAGGCAATGTACCATGATGAGGAATACAGGTTAATAGTAAATTCAAAACAAATTTTATGGGTGAGTTCAACAAAACAAAGTATTCCAATTTGAGTCAAACCAACCCCAAACAATACTGTCAATCCCAGCAGAAAATCAAAAATTTCCCATGGACTATTTCAATTTTGTGGAATAGGCATTTTCCATAAGAATTATTTGCTGCTGGAAAATTCCTGACCAGCCCTACAAAGCTCTGTTAGGCTTCAATAGAAAAAGAAATCAAGCCTGGACTGTGAATAATCATAGTTATTAGCTCACCTTCAAATGGCTACTGCAAATTATATTTTTTTGAAATAAACTTGTTACTTAAAAAAAAGAAAGAGAAAGAGAGAGAAGGAGATTGGCTCAATCCCACTTCCACTGAAATTAATAATAGAATTTACCGTTGATTTCAGAGTGAGCCTGACTAGGCCCAGAATTAATAATTAGCATGATTACAGATAAAGCATGGCTCTTGCATGCTTTATTTTCTATATCTTTGAACATAGATTTGAACATATTTAGTCTGCCATATGTATAATACTGGAAAATTCTGAGCTCAATTACATGCACACTGCCCCATTGACTTGAATAGGCTTGTACAAATATAAATGAGGATCTTTTATAAAGCCTGTATCTTTTTCCAAAATGTGGTCCTCTGTGATACTAGAAAAGACATTGCTTTTGTTTTTCTAGCTATCAGTTTCCTGTTTTGTCTTACTGTAATTAGATCAGGGATCTGCAACTTTTGGCATGTGGCCCGTCAGAGAAATCTGCTGGTAGGCCGGGCCAATTTGTTTACCTGCAGCGTCCGCAGGCTCAGCTGATTGCTGCTCCCACTGGCCGCGGTTTGCCGTTCCAGGCCAATGGGGGCTGCGGGAAGCGGCGGCCAGTACATCCCTCGGCCTGCACCACTTCCCACAGCCCCCATTGGCCTGCAACCGCAAATCGCAGCCAGTGGGAGCTGCGATCGGCTGAACCTGCGGATGCTGCAGGTAAACAAACCGGCCTGGCCCGCCAGCGGATTTCCCTGACAGGCCATGTGCCAAAGGTTGCCGATCCCTGATATAAACAATCTGGTAAAAAAACAATCTACCATTGGTTATTTTAATTTGATTTTTTCCCTCTGTAACCCTTCTGCCCGTCTGAGTTGGCAGCAACAAGGGTCGGGTTCAGTATCTAGGGGTTCCGTTTCAATAACACAATGCAAAACCGGCTCGAGCCCCCACCCAGTGACCTTGGACAATTACATATCACCCCACCCCTGCCCCCGGGCACCTCTAAGAGGTAATAATTCCCCTCTCGCAAGCACAGAGTCTGAGTGTAGCAAAATTCTTTTAATAAAGGGGGGAAACAATGAGGCATTATGTTGGGGAAACACTACAAACAGGATTCATAACACAGACCATGACGAAAAAACCCACCCCCCAAATTATGAGTCATTTGGGAAACTCTGTCTACCTCTCCCCCAGAATATCTCCCTCCCAAGTACTATAACCCTTCCCTGGGTAGCTTGGAGAGACTCCTCCACCAATTCCCTGGTGAACACCAATCCAAACCCTTGGATCTTAAAACAAGGAGGAATTAATCATTCCCTCCCTTCCCCCCACCAATCCCTGGTGAGTCCAGATCCAATCCCCTTGGATCTTAAAACAAGGAAAAATCAAACCGGTTCTTAAAAAGAAGGCTTTTAATTAAAGAAAAGAAAGGTAAAAGAAAAACCTCTGGGAGATAGCATACAAGCTGATCTCACAGACAACAGATTCAAAAACACAGAGGATGTTCCCCTGGGCAAAACCTTAGTTACACAAAATAAATTCCAATTTGATTATTCCTCTAATTGCACAAGACAAGTTACAAAAGAAAATAAACATAAACCTATTTATTCCTTTTCTAATACTCACTACTCTGATAAGAGGCTGATTCCTTGATCTTTTCTACTCCGGCCAAAACTGAAACAGAACTAAGGGCACGTCTTCACTACCCGCCGGATCGGCGGGTAGCAATCGGTCTATCGGGGATCGACTTACCGCCTCTAGTGAAGACGCGATAAAATCGATCCCTGATGGCTCTACCGTCGACTCCGGAAATCCACCGCAGCAAGAGGCGGTAGCGGAGTCGACGGCGGTGCGGCAGCAGTCGACTTGCCGCCGTCCTCACAGCCAGGTAAGTCGACCTAAAATACGCCACTTCAGCTACGCTATTCACGTAGCTGAAGTTGCGTATCTTAGGTCGACCCCCCGCTGTAGTGTAGACCTAGCCTAAGACAAAGGGAACTTCCCTCCTTCCTTTTGAAACATCTTGTTCCCCCATTGGTTCCTTTGGTCAGGTGTCAGCTAGGCTAGGTGAACTTCTTAACCCTTAACAGGTAAAAGAGGCATTAACCCTTAACTGTCTGTGTATGACAGTCCCAAAAGTCCAACACACCCAAAATCACCCAAAAGTCCAACAACCCAAAGTCTCTGTCCCTGGTCGGTGCAGCCCCAGAGTTCAAAAATTTATCTGCAGAGTTTTACCTCCCAGCCTGGGTGGAAATGCCACCCTCCCACAGGGGTGTTAAGGGGCACCTTACGTAGTCCAAGGCCGACTGCTCCACCTCTCTGTGGGGTTCTTCTGCAGCCTTCACCATGAGCCACTCCACCAGCCACTCCGCTCCACCAGCCGTCCCATGAGCCACTCCATCAGCTGTCCTGCCAACTGCACCGCTCCACCAGCTGCTCAGCCATATATCTTCAGCCCCCGCCCCCCACTACTTAACACAGCACTCAGTGATTTCAGCTCTTTAATGATTTCAGCTTGTAGTAGGGGAAGCCCCCATGCTAGTGCACCATTGGTCCAAGGTGAATTCAGCTCAGCAGCCTGTAACTAAACTCCTAATAGAATCAAGATTAGCTCTGATATTCCACAGTGGAGAGAGAGAGAGAGAGAGAGAGAGAAGGAATTGGTGTTTCAGGCCCTCAAAAGGGGCCTATGCCATCAGATACAAATACCTAACCCACCCTTTCTCAATTCACTGGGTTTTGGAACCCATGTCCCTTGTCTAGCAAGTGCTACTTAGTTGATGGCGAGTCCCTCCATCATAAAATGCCAAGTACAGTTCTACTGTCCTTGATTCACATAATCAGAGTAACAACACTTTATTCTTCCTGCCCCAATAACAGAGAAACTGGGGATCCCACAGCAGTCAAAGTGACCATTTGGGATGCCGTGGGCTCAGGCTAGGCGAGGTGGGTGTGCCTATGCAAACAAGATGAGCCCCTGAAGTTCTTTTCCACAACTCGCCACAATTCACCACCAGATGTCAGGGTAGAGCTCATCCTGACTCTGCTTACACCTCTATAACTGATTTTTTTATTTGTCGTCCCTTTGAAGTATTTAAAACAAGCCCCATTAAATGCTCTTTTTGTGGGTATGCATATATACCACAGATCCTGAATTCAAACTGGAGATCTGTTCCTGTCATTTGGGCATTGACTTCAATTGCAGTTTTGCCTGAGTGAGAACTTCAGGATTTGGGCATATATATTTATTTATATATTCCTCTCTTCCACAGCATTTGGTCATCTTAAAATAAACAATATAGCCAATTTAAATACGTTCTATTTTTGATGTCTGATGAACACATTTTTTAGCTCGAAAGAGATTTCCTTCCTGTCATTTTTTTAAAGTTCTCCTTAAAATTTGTATACAGAAATGATTCACCCAATGCTCTGGAACCTGAAATCCTATGTACATCATTTGGGAAAGATTAGATTTTTATTGGCAAATATCAGTAAATGTAGATTCCACTATACACAAACAAACTGATGAAAAAATACTTCCATCAATAATAAATGAAATTTACAGGTAGGCAAAGTAAAAAAAACATGCTGCTTGAGAACTTATTGGAGTTTCACTTAAGGATATTTATTTTGCGTATTTTGACACCTCACATTGACAATTTGTGTTTTAACACAAGCAGTTATAAAGCTTTAACATTTTGAATCTCAGGATCTATTGTAATTGGTGTCCCTAACCTCTGTTTGCCAGAGGCTGGGAGTGGGCTGCAGGAAATGGATCACTTGATGATTATCTGTTCTGTTCATTCCCTCCGGGGCACCTGGCATTGGCCACTGTCAGAAGACAGGCTACTGGGCTAGATGGACCTTTGGTCTGACCCAGTATGGTCATTTTTATGTTCTTAATTAAATAATTATTGTCTGACAACCCCATTTTCTCATCATCACCATTACTCCTCTGGCATTTTCTGACGCTCCCATAATTTCCAGCAACAACAAAATAAAAAAGTTAAGACCCATAATTTTGTGCCACTGTGACTATTTAAATTGATAATAATAAAACTGCTTACAAATAAACATCAATATTATCCATCGAAATTATGAAAAAATAAAAGCCAAATTCTACCACTCCTACATATAGCACATTAATCACTGAAACGCAGTCACCTCTGGTTAGATGTGGCAGCTCTTTAACATTACACTTCATGAAGTGTAGAAGGGCATGAAGTGAAGAAGAAGTGGAAGAAGTTGAAACTGTGAGAGGAATTTAGGTAAGTAGCATGTAATATCCAAACTGGCTAGGACACAGAGGCTGACACCTCCTATTAAGAAATATGCAGTCATGTTGCATGATTTTCTGCAAGGAGGACTACGAAGAGCGATGCTATTTTTCAATGCTCATGTGAGCAGCATTTTGCTATCCAGGTTATTTTCAAGACTCCTGGAAAATTCTCCCTAACTGCTTTTAAGACTTTTCCCTTCGTGCAAAGATTTTTTTTTTTTAAGAACATGTTCTGAAAAGCACTGACAGCCTCTTTAGCAAAAGAGCCAGGATTGTCAGCCATTGATGCAAAAACCTGAATCTGCTTTGACACCCCAGAATAAGCTTCTGGCAATGTTATGTCTTTCTTTTAGATGTTTGGATAAATCACACAGCTCAGAAACTGCATCATACATTATGCCTAAGTTATAAACAAATACTGCTGAGGTAAGGATATTTCTCAGTCCACTGTGCTTTGCTCACCGTTTTGAATCTCTAGATGTCACTTGGAAACATCAGTGACATGTTTGCTCAGGGCTTGGATATGCATTACAAATGGCTTTTCTAGATCTTTCATGAGAATCAACCAAACAGAAGTCTATAATACTACTAGTCCTGTTCTAAAGCAGCTGCATTTTTCTACCTGCAGCACATTCTTGGAACTGCTAGAGAAGGGACAAAAATTGTTTGACAGTTATTGCTACCATGCTGTCCCTAACATTGAGTCCCATGAAAATGACAAATAAGGACTTTCTTTCCCAATGGCTGTCCTTAGCTAAGACCAGAACTGTTTGATTTCTTGCTGAACTTGGTTCATGGTCATTAGAGATTAGTCAGCACTGGAATAGAAGACTCACATAGATACACACAGTATTTCTGAAATATCCTCAGGTAGTTGGCATAGCATGATACCTCTCTAACTAATAATTGTTTATTTAACCCTTTCATTGAATTAAGGATTTATATTACTCTGACCAGTAGCAATAGTATGCCTGTAGTCACTTGCACACTATGGGTGAGATTTGCATAAGTGACAAAGTGATTTAGGAGCACAAGTCCTATTGAAATTCAATGTGTCTTGTGGTCTAAGTCACTTAGGTGCTTTTTAAAATCCCACCCTCTATTTATGCATACCACTGAAGTTTTGGCACGGAACAATAGACTCCTAAGTTAACATAATATGTTAATGCTGCTTATAATCAAAATGTCAGCTATCTACTCAATGGAAATTTATAGTTCCACTGATATTTCTATTGCATACTTTTTAAATGTACTCTTAAAAAATCAAGGTACAATTTTCAGGCGATACAATCATTTCTGTTCATTACTTTACGTAGCGTGCCTTTCAGATGCACTGCTCTAATTGTCATGAAAGTAACTTAGTGCATATGAAAAGAAATCAGACCTTCCCCCCCCCGCTCTTGAGTCACTCCACTATCCTCTCTTTCTCTCCCTCACATTTCTTCTGCTGCAGCCTCACACTCGCAGCTCTCATGCTGCTGATTATCCCTTCCTTTCCCTCCTTTCCTCTCCTTTTCTTCTCTTCCCTGCTGTGTCCTACACCTGTGCTCTTATTAACTTCTTTTCTCCACTATCCCATATCACCCCATTCTCTAAGGCTACATCTACACTATGAGCTAGGGGTGTGAGTCCCAGTTCACATAAACGTACTTGCACTAGCTCTCATTGAGCTAGCGTGAGTATAAATAGCAATATAGCCATGGTAGCACGGACAATGGCAATGATTGTGCCAAGTAGGTACCCGCCAGTTTCAGGCATGTTTGTATTCAGCATGGCTAAGCTGTGCCTCCACTGACTCTGCCCATGCTACTACAGCTACACTGCTGTTTATACTCCCACTAGTTCAATGGAAGCTAGTGCACGTATGTGTACACAAGCTAGAATTCACACCCCTAGCCTAAAAGAAAAAGAAAAAAAAATGTTAACAATTAAAAACAAAAAAAGAAACTTATGGAACCAGCATGGCTTTTGCCAGCAGTAATCCTGATGGATTTGCTTATATGTTGCCTGACTTTTCCTTCAACTGTCTTGTCTAGATAGAGTGTAAGCTCTTTGGGGGCCAGAGAATGTCCCTTACTTTGTGTTTGCATGGCACCTAGCAAATTAGAAACCAGATCTTGCCTCGGGGCCTTTAGGTACTACTTTAAGACAAGTAATAAATGACAATTATCTTAACAAAACATTCCAGCCATTATATTAAGCAGTAAATACTACAAAACATAAACCTTGTATAAAACAAGTATGCACATTATCTCTGGCAATTCAGAACCACCCTTACTCATGTTTGGATGTACTTTGATGGTAGAGTGAGTTTGGGAATATTTTTAGGTTTGGATGTTGGCTCAACTTGTATGCTTTGGATTTTTTGTTAGTATTTTGTACAGACATACAGAATTTGGGATGGATGAATCTTAAATAAATCTAACTAAATAAGTACAATAAAACTAAATACAGTGGTGCCTTTAAAACATTCCACCAATTTGAAGGATCCTACCAGTTCTAATAAAATTCCCATTTTCAAGATAGGATTTTCTCGAACCAGCAGAAGCTTTCAAATTGTTGGAACTGTTTTAGTGTGCTCATAGCATGAGCTTGACATATGACTATTGGGGGCTGGTGGAAGGGAAACTGTTAAAGTGAGCTATATCTATGAAGACATAATGAAGTGAATCAGGGGAAGTATTAATCCTTTGTTTATTACCTGTCTATGTTTGTTAATTTTAAGGTCCCCATGACTGTAGTATTTGAGTGTCTCTTTAATGTATTTATCTCTCACAGCATGCCTGGTGAGGTAGAGACGTGCTGTTATTCCCATTTTACAGATGCAGAACTGAAGCAAAGAGAGTCCAAATGGCTTGTCCAGCTTACATGGGAAGTCTATGACAAGAACAAGGAATTGAATCCAAGTGTCCTGAGTCCCAGGCTAGTGCCCTCACCACTGGACCATCCATCCTCCAAGTATTGATTTTATTGGATTTAGAACAGAGTTGGTATATCTCATTCCAGGTGTTAGTGAGCAGGTTTTCATACAGAAAACATCACAACTGGCAGCAAATAACACCCTTGTAGGCAGTTGAAACTGAAATACCAAGAACTGAATGGCCCCAGAGATTGCATTACCCTTTCGCTTCCTAAAAAGAAACAAACTAAGTGTGTCCATGACTACAGAATGCACACATGGGGAAACCACGCAAGTTGTGCTGTGGTCATACTTAGCAACTGAAAGCAAAATGTCAATTGACAATTCACATCTAATATGTTCTATTTTTAGCACCCCATGCAATATTTTCCGTCTTACTGAGTATTTGACGTTTCCATTTTACTGTCAGAATGTCTTGCTTCGTGGCAGCAGTCTGCGTAGGTTGCAAGTGAAATAAGAGGGAGAATTGTGAAGGTGAGTTAGTGAATGCTGGTGTTCGTCTGGCAGTCAGCATCATGACTGTCTCCTTCTAAAACATGTGTCAAATGACTGACAGTAGATTTCAGGAGCATGAGAGGACATATTTGTATCTCATCCTGTTGAATACATTTTGCATAATATCAACTTTTGAGGAAAATAGTAGATGCATCTACAATCTGGTTTCTGCTCTGGGAGGAAAGGGTGAGGGACCTGAATGGTAGTTGAAGGCTCTAAGAAAAGCAAAACAGACAAAGACCCAGTAGGATGATAATTACCATGAAAGACAAGGCAGGTTGAGACCATGAATAGAAAAGAGATAGGAAATAAGGGATGATGGAGACAGTAAGTGGAAATGAAGACTAGAAGCCACAGGAAAAGCAGAACAAAAATGTGTGTGGAGCCATTTAAACTTGACAACTCCAATAGGTGTTCTGTCATAGACAAGACAGGAGAGACTCAGACCTGATCTAGCTTTGATCTAGCTAGCTAAAATAATAATAGCCATGAAGCCACCGCAGCATGGGTGGCAGCACAGGCTCGCCACTTGAGTACATAACCAGGGTCCTGGGCAGGTTTGTATAGTCCATGCTGCCACAGCTTCATTGCTGTTGTTATTTGAGCTCGCTAGATAAAAGGTAGCTCAGTTATGTCTGCACTTGCTGGTTGCACTTCTGAGCTCCTGTGGAATCATGTCTGATTGCAGTGTACACATACTTTAAGATGACCCCACAGGATATCAGAAGCCCAACCAGTGTTCAAGAGACAATGGAAGGGAGCAAGCAGAGAGAAGAGGTATGTATTCTGATTGGAGAATCTGTAGTGAGGAAGGTATGCCCCAGACAAGGAAATTGTGGTATGCTGCCCCCCAGATAACAAAATTATACTAATAATAATATCATAAAAAAGTGATGGATGTCCTAAATAATGCTGGTGAATTGCCATTACTTCTAAGCCACATGGAAACAATGACTACAGTGAAAGAAGAGTCAACATAATCCAGGAAGGCTTCAGAAACCTGGAAAGAGAACTGAGACTATGAGTGAGCCAGGTGATCACGGATTTCCTTCCAGTGCCAAGTACAAGTGGAGAAATGGGAAGATTTATATTTAAGACCAGCCAATAGATGAAGTGAGGTATAGAGAGAAGACACATGGATTGGATGAAAACCTATTTGTATTTTTAGAGCGTGACAACCTCTTTGGCTAAATACTGGTAAATTTGTTTTGGTAATCTATAAATTAGGCATAAATGTACATAGGGACACGTCTGCTTAACTCAAATATTCTGACATGAACATGCAGCCTACAAAATAAGGCAGAAGATGGAGTTCTTCTGAAACAAAAGGTGAAAAACTAGAGTATTAATATATCAAAGTGCTTATAAGCATGTAAGAAGTGTTGGAAACAAGCAAGAAGAATGAGATATTAACACATTGTGATATTGTGGGCATTGCAGTGGTGGAATGATTCTCATAAGTGGAATATAAATAAGATTGCATTCTGTAGAGGAGAAATGAAAACAGAAGATGGTAGGGTAGCATTATGTGTCAAAACCATTTACAAGACTAGGGAGAGCATGGTGGCAGTGAAATTCTTTGCATAAAGATACAAGGAACAAAAAACAAAAACAAACAAACAAAAAAAAGAAATGTTAGTGAGCATCTGTCATAGACTACCAGCATGGGAGAAGAGAATTTTGTTTTAAAAATTACTGACTTTTTTCTTTGGTGGACTCCTTGAAATGTACCTGATAATGAAAAGGAGGAAGGCAACCACGCAAGAATACTGAGTTGGGTCAAGTCTGCAGTGAAAATCTAAGGGCACTAAATACCCACAATATGTTAATAGTAGCCAGGGGCTTTCAAGAGGCATATGAAGGACTTTTTACAAATATGTCAGGAAAAAGGAAGTGCTAAAGAGAAAATAGGCCCATTAATACATGAGGAGGATTCTCTTACCCTAATGCCATCCTGCACCCGTGTGCATACTGGCAACAATATGGCATTATGGGAGGAAATATCTATATAGATAGACATTAACAGAACCATGAGCAGTGGCTCTTTACTGCAGTTTATAAAGGATAAGCATTGTTAGACACATATTGTAGTTCCACGAAAGGGAAAGGAGTAGATTAAATGCATTTGAATTTTCATTAAGCATTTGATACAATTTCTCCAAAAATATTATTCTCAGAATGAGTTCAGGTTGGTTTGGATATGAATGTTACTATGTACACCACTACCTCGATATAACGCGACCCGATATAACACGAATTCGGATATAACGCGGTAAAGCAGTGCTCCGGGGGGGCGGGGCTGCGCACTCTGGCGGATCAAAGCAAGTTCGATATAACACGGTTTCACTTATAACGTGGTAAGCTTTTTTGGCTCCCGAGGACAGTGTTATATCGGGGTAGAGGTGTATGTTGAAAACTGCATGGAGGACTACACATAAGGCAAATAATAAATGTTAAATTTTCAAATTTGGTGATGATCTGGATGAGGAAGTAAATGAAAATAAACAGGGGATGCTTAATTACGAGGGGTTGTGATTACTTGCAAGGACAGAGGAATAATATAAAAGATCCCAGAGAAGTTAGGGATAAGGATGGAAACCAGCAACATGAGATTCATCTTGTGAAAATGGAAATTAATACAGCTGAGGAAAGATAATCTGAAACACAGACATTTAGTGGAAAATAGAACCCTCTCTCCATTTATGCTGAGAGCAACAGCAAATTATACATGATATATTATAGCTGCAAAAAAGGCCAATGAAATTTTGGGCTGAGGCATCTCACCACAGAGCACGGATGTAACAGTCCGTCTCTATAGGACACTGGTGTGACTCCATCTGGAATGCTGCATTTAGCACTGGGCACCTCATTATCAGAAAAGTATTGACAGATTGCACAGAGTTCAGAAAGAGCACCAAACGTGATTAGGAGAGCTGAAAGTATTGACTTTGGAGGAAAGATTAAAAATGCTAAATATATATATAGCTTAGGTAGCAGTGATTAAAGGGAGAACATAATAACAAGCTAAACATGTCTAGTAAATACCAAGGACAGAGAAGAATTGGCTGGTACAAGGGGTTATAACTACTTGAACGAAACTGAAAAAGGATAATGTAGGTGGAATATCAGAGTAAACTTCATGCCAGTGATTTCCATTAGGCTGTCTTTCTAGGGAAGAGTCTTTTCTTGGGAGATTAAAAATGGACTGGATAAAGCCCCAGGAAATGTATTGTGCTAAATGCCACAATAGGTGTTTTCCATCATTAATATATATGGACTAAATTCTCCAGATATGTACACAAGTCCTGACAATTTCAGTCAGTATTAGACACACATATCTGAGCACAGAATTTGTCCCTATGATTCTTTTATGCTATTTATCAGTGACATGCTCTCAGCTGCATCTGAACTGTTTTAAATATCGCATTTACTATCTCATATAGACACTTCTCTTTGATCTTTCAATGCCATGTAACAATGGCTGCAGGAATCAGAGGATAGTAATAGTTGTGTTGCTTAGTAAAATTTGTATGAGACTTTCTAGATGAAACAGTAGGACATACTGCATGTTTAACTACGAGCTATTTCCTAGTCAATGGAATTATTTACAGTCTACATTCTAGATTGTTACTGTGAATGTGCTCATATATAAAAAATCTGAAATATTATTAATCCCTTTTATTATTATTTTTATTCATTGTGGATACAGACCATGTGCCAAGAATAGCTTGAGAGGTTTAGTTTTCTCTTCTGATAGTTTAATAATTCTCTCTCGAAAAAGAGAACTTGCTTTCAGTAAGATTTATCAGGTTTAAAAAAAGGTTTTGATTTAATATTTGAAGATGGAGTTAACCTCCTGCTGTGCTTTAAGCATTTGGAAACCTGCTGCAAAGTGGCATTTCAAAGACAGCTTAATATTAAATTCCGTTTGCAATATTCATATCTAATTGTTGTAAGACCCGTTGTTCTGTTAATAAGTGCCAGAATAACAATGTTATTATGTTTGGCTTTCACGTGCATTTTTAGACCTTTGTTAAAGGACATTGTTCTCGCAAAGGCTTTCCTCAAAGCAAAGAGAAACATTTACATATACAGTAGATAAACTCCTACAGCTTCAGAGCAGTCTGGGTAGCTATTGTCTTTTGCAGAGCTGATTTGAGTATTTTTCTGCTTAGACATTCTCACAGTACACACTGTATTCTCCTTTAAACATTGGCTAGCTGTATTTTTCAAATCACTGCATTATGAAAATAAAATACCCAAGAATATGAAATGAGATGAAAAGGAAAATATGCCATTTTAACAAACAGCATGCAAACTAGTCCTCTGTGTTTTCCATTGCAGCAGAGGTAATGTAATAAAGTGTTTTATATGACTTCAGCACTGATGTTATCGAGTGATTTAAAACCATTTTCCCATTGTGACTTGTCTGTTCTGCATTTTTAGTGATTGTTTTTACCAATATTGCTGAAAATATCAGGAGAACGGTCATAGGAGTGACAGTGGCTACTTGCTTCTGTTGGACTGCTTTTATCTGGCATAAAACTATTAAGCATACAGTCAATATGAATCATTAATAGCATGACAGCAAAGTTGACTGCAGTGGGAAAATCAAGTCAGTTTTATTATTCATTAAGACATTCCTGAAGGAGCTAACTTTTCACAGAAAGAATAGACAATAGAATTATAATATTTCACACTTATGAATGTGGTCATGTGTTAAACTACTTTGCCTTCTTATAATCAGATTTTTTCAGTTACTTATGTTAATCATTTTGGTAACATTTTTATTGCATGCCTTCTGCTTAATTCAAAACCTGTCTTCCAGGATATTTAAGTACTGACAGAGTTTCTTTATAATGGTAACATTATACACTCCTTCCTATAGTACATTTTATTTGCTCAAAGGAATTGTATTGCCTAAAATTAGGCCAAAAATGAGTTTAAATCTGGTCCTACATACACCTCACCACACCCAGTTTCAGGAACATTTTCTCATTTTCTCATTTTCCTTCTCTCCCACTGCCAAAAAAAAAATAAAAAAAAAATAAAAAAAAAATAAAAGATTTCTAAAAGACTTGAATGAGAATGCAGGAATCATAGAATCGTAGGAGTCATCTAGTCCCATCCTCTGCACTCATGGCAGGACTAAGTATTATCTAGACCAGGGTGGGCAAACTTTTTGGCCTGAGGGCCACATCGGGGTTGCAAAACTGTATGGAGGGCCGGGTAGGGAAGGCTGTGCCTCCCCAGACAGCCTGGCCACTGCCTCCTATCCACCCCTCTCCCACTTCCCGCCCCCTGACTGCCCCCCTCAGAACTCCCGACCCATCCAACCACCCCACCGCTCCTTGTCCCCTGACCACCCCTTCCCGAAACCCCCCGACCTTAACCGCCCCCCCCCAGGACCCAACCCTCTATTCAACCCCCCTACTCCCTGTCCCCTGACTTCCCCAACCCCTATCCCCCACCCCCTGCCCTGACAGGCCCCCTGGGACTCTCACGCCTATCCAACCGACCCCCCAGTTCCCCGTCCCCTGACCACCCCCACCCCAGAACCTCCACCCCATCCAACCGCTCCCTGTCCCCTGACTGCCCCCCAGGACCGCCTGCCCCTTATCCAACCCCCCGTCCCCTTACCATGCCGCTCAGAGCGGCTTGTCTGGCAGCTGTGCTGCCAGGCCGGAGCCAGACACACTGACGCACTGCACTGCAGGAGTGCGCAGCCCCACCGCCCAGAGCGCTGCCCGTGTGGCAATGTGGCTGCGGGGGAGGGGGAACAGCAGGGGAGGGGCCGGGGGCTAGCCTCCCCGTCCAGGAGCTCAGGGGCTGGGCAGGACAGTCCCACGGGCCGGATGTGACCCGCGGGCCGTAGTTTGCCCACCTCTGATCTAGACTATCCCTGACAGGTGTTTGTCTAACCTGCTCTTAAAAATCTCCAATGATAGAGATTCCACAACCTTCCTAGGCAATTTATTCCAGTGCTTAACTATCCTGATAGGAAGTTTTTCCTAATGTCCAACCTAAACTGCCCTTGTTGCAATTTAAGCCCATTGCTTCTTGTCCTATCCTCAGAGGTTAAGGACAATAATTTTTCTCCCTCCTCCTTGTAACAACCTTTTATATACTTGAAAACTGTTATATGTCCCTCCTCAATCTTCTCTTCTCCAGACTAAACAAACCCAGTTTTTTCCATCTACCCTCATAGGTCATGTTTTCTAGATTTTTAATAATTTTTGTTGCTCTTCTCTGGACTTTCTCCAATTTGTCCACGTCTTTCCTGAAATATGGCACCCAGAACTGCACACAATACTCCAGTTGAGGCCTAATCAGCGTGGAATTGAATGAAAGAATTAGTTCTTGCATCTTGTTTACAACACTGCTGCTAATACATCCCAGAATGATTGCTTTTTTATTACATTGTTCACTCATATTTAGCTTGTGATCTGCTATAATCCTCAAATCCCTTTGTGCAGTACTCCTTCTTAGGTAGTCATTTCCATTTTGCAACTGATTGTTGCTTCCTAAGTGGAGTACTTTGCATTTGTCCTTATTGAATTTCACCCTATTTACTTCAGACCATTTCTCCAGTTTGTCCAGATCATTTTGAATTTTAATCCTATCCTCTAAAGCACTTGCAAACCCTCTGAGCTCCCTATGCCATTAACTAAATAATTTATGAAGATATTGAACAGAACCAGACCCAGAACTGATCCCTGAAGGACCCCCCTCAATATGCCCTTCCAGCTTGACTGTGAACCATTGATAACTACTCTCTGGGAATGGCTTTCCAATCAGTTATACACCCACCTTATAGTAGCTGCATCTAGGTTGTATTTCCCCAGTTTGTTTATGAGAAGGTCATGCGAGACAGTAACAAAAGCCTTACTAAAGTCAAGATATACCACATCTACTGCTTCCCTCCATCCAAAAAGCTTGATATCCAGTCAAAAGAAAGCTGTTAGATTGGTCTGAAACAATTTGTTCTTGAAAAATTCATGCTGACTGTTATTTACCACCTTATTACCTTCTAGATGTTTGCAAATTGGTTGTTTGATTATTTGCTCCATTATCTTTCTGATTACTGAAGTTAAACTGACTGGTCTGTAATTCCCCAGGTTGTCCTTATTTCCCTTTTTATAGATGGGCACTATATTTGCAATTTTCCAGTCTTCTGGAGTATCTTCCGTCTTCCATGACTTTTTGAAGATAATCGTTAACGTTTCAGATATCTCCTCAGTCAGTTCCTTGAGTATTCTAGGGTGTATTTCATCAGGATCTGGTGACTTGATGACATCTAACTTATTTAAGTAATTTTTAACTTGTTCTTTCCCTATTTTAGCCTCTGCTCCTACTGCATTTTCACTGGCATTCACTATGGTAGATGTTAAATCTCTACTAACCTCTTTGGTGAAAACTGAAACAAAAATTTCGTTTTCCACTTCTGCCATTTCCACATTTTCTGTTATTGTTTTCCCCCTTTATTGAGCAACAGGCCTACCCTTTCCTTGGTCTGCCTTTTGCTACTAATGTATTTATAGAACATTTTCTTGTTACCCTTTATGTCTCTAGCTAGTTTAATATTATTTTGTGCCTTGGCCTTCTAATTTTATCCCTACATAGTTGAAGAAAAAGAAGAGAAAATATTAGTGGTTAGCCGTACAAATTCCAATAGTGAATGCAGCACTGAGACATTAAATCGATGGTACGCCCACATCTTGAATACTGCGTACAGATGCGGTCTCCTCATCTCAAAAAAGATATACTGGCACTAGAAAAGGTTCAGAGAAGGGCAACTAAAATGATTAGGGGTTTGGAACGGGTCCCATATTAGGAGAGATTAAAGAGGCTACGACTTTTCAGCTTGGAAAAGAGGAGACTAAGGGGGGATATGATAGAGGTATATAAAATCATGAGTGATGTGGAGAAAGTAGATAAGGAAAAGTTATTTACTTATTCCCATAATACAAGAACTAGGGGTCACCAAATGAAATTAACGGGCAGAAGGTTTAAAACAAATAAAAGGAAGTTCTTCTTCACACAGCGCACAGTCAACTTGTGGCACTCCTTGCCTGAGGAGGTTGTGAAGGCTAGGACTATAACAGCATTTAAAAGAGAACTGGATAAATTCATGGAGGTTAGATCCATTAATGGCTATTAGCCAGGATGGGTAAGGAATGGTGTCCCTCGCCTCTGTTTGTCAGAGGGTGGAGATGGATGGCAGGAGAGAGATCACTTGATCATTACCTGTTAGGTTCACTCCTTCTGGGGCACTTGGCATTGGCCACTGTCGGTAGACAGGATACTGGGCTAGATGGACCTTTGGTCTGACCCAGTACGGCCGTTCTTATGTTCTTATGTTCATCAATTCTAAGGCCAGAAGGGATCATTATGATCATCTGACCTCCTGTATAACACGGGCTATAGAACGTCCCCAAAATAATTCCTGGAGCATATATTTTAAAAAAACATCCAATGTTGCTTTAAAAATTGTCAGTGATGGAGAATCCACCATGACCCTTGCCAGATTGTTCCAATGGTTAATTAATCTCAGTGTTAAACATTTATGCCTTACTTCCAATCTGAATTTGAGTTCAACTTCCAGCCATTGGTTCATGTTTATACCTCTCTCTGCTAGATTGAAGAGCCCATTATTAAATACTTGTTCCCCATGTAGATACTTATAGACCGTAATCAAGTCACCCCTTAACCTCTTAGTTAAATTAAATAGATTGACCTCCTTGATTCTATCACTATATAAGGCATGTTTTTTAATCCTTTAATCATTCTCGTGGCTCTTCTCTGAACCCTCTCCAATTTATCAATATCTTTCTTGAATTGTGAGCACCAGAACTGGACACAGTATTCCAGTAGCAGCTGCACCACTGCCAAATACAGAGGTGATATAACTTCTCTAATCCTACTCAAGTTTCCCCCGTTTATATATCTCAGGATTGCATTAGCTTTTTTGGCCACAGTGTCATACTGGGCGCTCATGTTCAGCTGCTTTTCCTTCAGGACTCCCAAATCTTTTTCAGAGTCACTGCTTCCCAGGATAGAGTCACCCATCCTGTAAGTGTGGCCTACATTCTTTGTTCCCTGATGTATACATTTATACATATTGTTTGCTTGTACTCAGTTTACCAGGTGATCCAGCTCACTATGAATCACTGACCTTCATTATTTGCCAATAATACCCCAATAGCCCAATACCCCAATTTTTGTGTCATCTGCCATCTGGTAGGCTTTGGCCTCTTGTATTTCACTATTTTGGATCCTATTTATATTGTTTAGTGCCAGCTGCTATTTTCTAGAGTTAGCCTTGGACCAGGGTGCTGTGGAAAATTAATGAGCTTCTAACTGGTTTTAGAGTAACCATTTCAAAAGTTCCTAAATGAGTTAGGCACCTAAGCCACATTTTCAATAGTGACATAGACACTCAGGAAACTTTTGACTTTCAGAGACTTAGATTCCTAAGTCACATTTCAAAATGACACTTAAGTTCCTAAATCAATTAGGCTTTGCAACGCTGAGCAGAGCAACACCTTAAATGCCTTTTAAAATCTGGACCTTAATCTCTTTGTGCCTCAGTTCCTGGTTTGTAAAACTGAGATAATACTACTTTCTAATTTTCTCTCTCTTGACTGCTTAGACTGTCAGCTGTATGGTCAGAGACTGACTCTGATTATGTGTCTGTCAATAGATTGCCTTGCACAATGGGGCGCTGATCTCAGCTGAGCCTCCAGGTACTATCATAACACCAATAAATAATAATAACAATTGTGTATAACATGCAGATTATGAACACGGAATCATTTAAAGCTGTCACATTATAATGACGCTTGAAATACAAAGACTCCTTTTCACCTCATAGGGATATGCCTGGCTTTCAGCATTGGCTGCAGGGAAGTCCTCTGTTCCAGTGATTGACAGTGGGACCTGAAGTTAGGGCTTTGTATTAGCTGAGCATTTACTAAACAGTTACAGTTGTGCTAAGGAGCTCTCTGTGTTCAGCCTTTTCTAACTGCACCAATCACAGTAAACACCAAAGACACCTGAGTGCTTTTCTGGACCCTTCCACTGACTTGTGACAGCATGTGACATTTGGTAAGTTATATTCAGCATCTCTATGCCTCAGTTTCCTCATTTGTAATATAGGAATTTTAATACTTTCAAACCACACAAGTGTTGTGAGTATTACTAGGTTGTAATGAGATTTGAGATTCTTGGATGAACGACTCCATAAAAATAGATGTTTTTCCCCATTTACAAAAACAGCACATTGTTAAATAATGTGGGCCAGATTCTCCCACCCTTACTCTCACTGAGTAGTATCTTACTCTGCAAAGAGCTGTCCTCTGAGTGTGAGCTAATATGGCTGTGTGACAAATCCTGTTCACTAGTAGGCAAATTTCAATTTCAGTTGGTTCAACTTGGGAGTCTAGCACATAGCTTGAGTAGATTTTGATTACTGCTTGAGCTGTTTGCATAGCTCTGCAGTCCATACTGTGCACCAGTTTCATCCATGCTGTAACTAGACTGAAGTAAACCAGGGGTATATTTTGCTGTACAGATAAACTGTTGTAAGTGAAAACATTTTAATACTTTTGAGCTTGGCATTAATCTTCTGGTGTATATCATGTAGGACTGGCTGTTTACTTAGTAGACATAGGGTATATCTACATTGCAGTGTAAGCCCAGGGCTTGAACTCAGGCTCAACCCTAACTCCCTTCCATCTACATACAAATTGTGCTATCCCAGCACTTGGACCCAGGATCCCAGGACCCCAGGGGGTGGAGGGTCTGAGCCTTAGTCAAGCTAGGACCCAGGGTTCAAGTCCTATTACTTTGCAGTGTAGATGCAGCCGCACTGGACTCATGTTTTGGGAGTCTGCCAAAAGTATCTCATAATCCTATGAGCCAAGGTTCTTTGTTCTCCGGACAGTCAAGTTTGGTGGACAGCCAATTTTTCCCAAAGTGCACCCACAAACAAAGGGCTCGAGTGGCCACATTTTGGGAGGGGTCTAGGAAATCAGGGATATGGTTGATTGGACTTGGGTCTATGTACTGCAGTGTAGATGCTTCAGCCCCGGGTTCAGGCCCAGGTGAGAAAATTGTTAACTTGGGGTTCACAATCAGTGTAAATGCTCAAGTCCTGGGTTCTCTAACCCAGGGTCCACTGACTTGAATTCTACTAACTCTGAGCTCACACTGCAGTGTAGACCTGCCTGAGAGGCCACTTGGAGGTACTGGGAAGAAGCCAAAGGGACAATGGAGAAGCCAAAGAGAAGTGAAGTAGGTCAAGATATTAGGGAAGAGTAAGACCTTGATGGGAGCCTCAGCAAGGCCCATCTTCACCTGGTACTGTTTCCTTGTGCCTCTTTTTTGGCTTGGGCCCAGCAGAAAGGGAGCATAAGGGTGAGTTCTGACAGACGGTAGAACCTCGAACTGCAGGCAGCAGGGATGTTGGGAGAGAAGGGGACTCCAGAGGGAGGGCGGGAAAGCGAGCGAGTGAGAGAGTATTCTGCATACCCTTCACTTTTCTTCCTCACTTCATGTAAAGAGTCCATGCGAGCCTTTGCTATTCCTAGGATTGTGGATCACAAACATCTGGTGAGGCATAAAGGGAAGTGAATACTTCTGAGGGGAAATAGGAAGGAAATGGAAGACAGTCAATAACCTTTCTATCCTAGTTCTAGCCTCCTATTTCCTTTATCTGACTGGCAGTGGTGGCTCCAGGCACCAGCGCTCCAAGCGTGTGCCTGGGGCAGCAAGCCGCGGGGGTCGTCCTGCCAGTCCCTGCGAGGGCAGCAGTCAGGCAGCCTTTGGCGACATGCCTGCAGGAGGTCTGCTGGTCCCGCGGATTCGGTGGCAATTCGGCGGCAGGTACGCTGAAGCCGAGGGACCGGAGGACCTCCCGCAGGCATGCCGCTGAATCCGTGGGACCGGGGACCTCCCGCAGGCATGGCGCCGAAGGCAGCCTGCCTGCCGTGCTTGGGGCGGCAAAAAAGCTAGAGCCACCCCTGCTGACTGGGGCCTGTTTTATTCCCAACCTTTCCTGGTGGCTGCTACTGAACTGACCTAAAGCCTTTTATTGAAATCCCAACATCCCAGATGTTGCTCCCCTAACTCTGTCTCAGGGTTTCTTTGACTCTGCTCCCCAAACTGTCTCTAGTTCCTCCCTAGGGCTTCCTCTGCTGATCAGCTCCCTGCCCTCCACTCTGACACTTGCTATCCTCAGGGATTTCCTCTGGGCCACTCTCTGCTCTGTCCTGTAGCTACTACTGCTTGGACCAGGGGGCTCCCAGTGGGTCCTTATCCCTTATGTCCCTTCCATCTTAGTGGCACTTGCTGCCCTCACGTAGGGGTTTCCTTACCCCACTCAGTGCTTCATTCTGTCCCTTCCTCATTTTCATCTTGCCCAATAGTCTATCCCTGTAACTTCTCCATTTATTCCAACAGCCTGGCTCTGACACCCTTTTCTCAGCTTCCCATGAGAGCCTGCTTCTGCACCCACCTTTGTTTTTCCCTCTTTGGTCCGTCTTGTAAGATCCAAACCCAGTTCATGGCTGTAAAAACTTTTTTTTTTTCTGATGTGCAGTATGGCTGCAAAGAAAACGGACTGCTTTTAAGACAAGTTACTTTCCTTACTGTGGTTTGAAAGCATGTTCAGAGACTAAATGTCCAAGCCATGAAAAAAATGTAATATACTAATATCATGATGTGGAGGAGAATTTAAAATCTAAGTGCAGAATCACTATTTTATCGCGGATGTCATCAATGGCAGCTATAAATCTGAACTTTATATCCACAGTACATAAGTAAAAGCTGGCCTGTATTTCTTTTTAATACACCTTCATTATAATCATTCCTTATATCAACTGCAAGAGTTTCAAATATGACAGCTAGTTTAACAGTAGACAACAATAGAATATTTGATTTCTGTAAGTTTACTTATCTTGTTAAAATTCATATTTTCTTGTAAAATACTGGGAAAGTCTTTTCATCATTTGCTGTCAAAATGCCAGAAAGGGTTTTTACATCAAAAATTGGTAAAGTCAGAGATTCAAGTGTGACTTCTTTAAAAAAAGACAAGATACATTTTCATACTTGACTGAAGAAAACAGCTGAATATATAACCCCCAAAATGAGAACAAAGGGTTAAACATAAAGATCCTATTTGTACCCTGCAGCTTTTATTGTGTGCAGTTTGTGTGTTTGCAGTGGGAGTGGGATTAAGCAAAGTAGATATTTGGCTTTTTAGGCCTGCAAGAGGAGAAGAAACTGAAAGGAGATCATCTCCTGCAGGAATCTCATCAGAGAGAATGTGTGTAATGGAAACAAGAGATTCCATATGCTTCAAGTGAGTATAAAGATGAAAGATCCATGTGAAGGATTGTGTGGGAAACACAATGAACTAAAACCTAGTCCTCTTTCTTGGTAAAACATTTTCTCTCCACTATCTCCTCATGCCCCTCAACCTACCAGTCTGTTTGCCAGTAATATACAGAAACACTGGTGAAACTATTCTGCTGTATCTTTATTATTAACAATAATATGGTATCCATTTGTATGTATAGGACACACATGCTCAGGGGCCTCTGGGTACCTAACAAAATATAACTAAAAACATAGCTTAGTTTTAAAAAAGGCAACATGGCCCAATTAATTCCCCAATTATTTAATTTATTCTATATAGCTTTGAATTTTGGTCTCAGAATTTTATGTAGGGCATTTTTTTTTAAAAGTGTTCTACCGACAAGACAGGTAATTATTTTATTTAATGATTTTTCTGAATGCAAAGCTATTAGTAACCAAATGACTACTTAGGACCAAATTGTACTATTGGTTACAACTGGTGTAAATCCAGCACAACTCCACTGACTTCAAGGAAGTTACTTTTCTAACTGAAATCAGAATTTGGCATTTAAATTATATGTACCCAGTTATCCATAGAACTAAACTACCTATAAGGGCCCACGGGTTCCCAGGCAGCCCTCAGACTCTGGCCAGCACTGGGCAGATCACCCAGAACCACTGTATCTGAGGGGTTAGCAGAACTGAGGGGTTAGCAGAACCCTCCCAGAGACGCAACCCATGAGGCTCCTGACTGAGGACAATGACCAGCTGGGCCATACTATTGAAGTCAGAAGGCAGCACAAGAAGTTGTCTGAGAGACTTCATGACTGGCTGACTCTTATTTGTTTCCTGGTTTTTGGTTCTGACCCTTTCTTGGCTCCTGGATGCTGAGTCTGGCTGTGACCACTAGGCCTGACTGCCCCTGCTTTGACCACTAGGTCAGACTGCCCACATCCTGGCCCTGACACTACCTCTGAATAATTAGAAATGGTCTGTTCCCTCATTAAGTGCATCAGTCTTCCATTAAAGACAGATATTTGCTCTGAATAGGATATTTTCATTTATTTATTATTATTTATATTGCAGTACTGTCCAAAGGCCTCAGCTGAGATCAGGGCCTCATGGTGCTGTGAAAACAGAGGTTGGCAAGGCCCCTCCCACAAATAGTTCACACTCTCAGAAGACAATATGTGGGAGGGAGAAGGAAATGCTAATGTTCAATGTGTTGAATTTGCAGATTCAAATTTTTAATGTACAAATATATACTTCCCTCTGCCCCTCATGTCACCTGGCCTACTTGTCATTGGTTACCAGAGTTATTGTGACCTTCACAGCAGAGATCTGTCATGATATGTTCTAGTCATGTATATGGTGTGTATCCATCAGACTCTGCAGGCCCTAAAGAGGGAAGGCAGTCAGATTCAACTCTCTTGCTGAGTCGGAGTCTGGCTGTAGTAGGCAGGTTTTGGGTGGGGAGACTTTGGGCTAGTGTGTTTGAATTCTGCCAGTCTGCTGATTTGCTCACACTCCTCTGAGGAAGACTGAGGAAAGAGGCTGAGATTCAGAATATTTCTGCTCCTCATCATAGAAAGGAAATTCTGCCCACACACCCTTATCCATTTATAGGGTTGATTTTATGATTGCACTAACCAAACAATGAGGCCTCACCAGAATATCAGTTGCTATTGAAATTGTTTATGTTCTGGCTTTGGTTGTAGATTTCCTGGCATTTTTAGGCTAATACAGGTCACCTAATATGGGGCTGGAAGGGAATTTTCATTCCCATCTTTCCTCTGCAAATTGGTAGCATCCTAGATTACAAGGAGAATGGGATTAAATGGGGAATGGTTCACTTTCCCATAGAGCATCGGTTCAGTTCTGCCATTCATTAGCTGAATGATTTATTAAGCAGAAAAGTTATGCCCCAACAGATATTATGAGGCCTTTCTGCCTGCATTATCATTTGGAATAGGGAATGTTCACAGCTTCTGGTGCAGTTTAGGAGTGGGAAGAGTCCTTATTTGTGCATTTGGTCTCATTTTAGAATATCCCAAGCCTCAGCACAGGACCAGGAGCTATTGAATCCATGGGAGGAAGAGAGAGTTAGGATATGATGGGAATGCACTTTATCCTTTGAGCACAGATAGAAGGCACTCCAGGTCTGAGCCCAAGGCTAGTCACCAGGAAAGAGATTATTGGGAGACTTTGGTCTCACTGGGTTTCTTTCCTTCTTTCATTCCTCTAGTCACTTAATCTCTCTGTGTCTCAGTTCCCCATCTGTACAATGGGGATAATAGCACTTCCCTACATTACAAGGATATTGTGAAATAATTCCATTAAATATTGTGAGGTGCTCAGATACCACTGTAATTGGGACTATATTTGTATCTTAGATCGATATAATACAGTACAGTGTTACCAAGCAACCATTCAAATAATAGGGCAGAAATTCAGCCAGCCAGCTCCTTACTTCCCACCTGCACTATTCCAGGAATAGGTGCCTAGAAGATAGATGAAATCTTTTTGTTTCAAGCATATTCACAGTCCTGTAAGATCAGGGACTGGAGGAGCCATTAAGTTGATTGAGGGTTGACCATATATTGGACAGGCTTTCAGCCAAGTAATGGGTAGGTGAAGAATCTTTCTCCTGTGCTGTTTAGTGGGAGCTGTGGGCAGAATTAAACCTAAAACTGAACTTCATGGAATATTTGTTCTCCAGCAGCAGCATTGATTGGCAAAAGCATAGAAGAAATCAAACAAAATTATATCTCTACACAAGACAAAATCCACAATATCCATAGAATCATAACATCTACATTGTGTAGAACAAAAACGTCACAATACCATAGGGTGGAATTTTCAAAAGCACATAAGTAGGGCTTCTAGGCCCTCCTGTTCTACATATAATAAGTAAGTATGAGAAACAAATCCATTGTACAAGTAAATTTGGAAGCCACAAAAAAATTCCACAATCTGTATGAAACTTATTCCACAATACGTGTAATTCAAAGAAGCTGTCTGCATACACTGCAAAATTTGTGTTGCATGGAGATAGTGAAACTTGCTTAGAATGTGCATGGTATTGAATCTCATTTACAAGGGAAGAAATAGATTTACACTCATGAATGGTTCAGAGTTTTGTGTGGCATTCACTCTGGAATTTGTGTTGTGACACACTGTGTTGTGACCTGTGGTATGGAATTTGTTGTCATTGTGTTATTAAACTTATTTATTGACATTTATAGTATGCGTGTTGTGAAATCTGTGCTGCACACAGAGTTAAACTACTTCTGTACGCAATGGGGAATGTATATTGTGATGTTCAGGAGTGTGATATGTGCAGTCCAAAATGTGTGTTGTATGCACATTATGCAATTATTTTGCTGATAATATTCCAAATGTGTATCAGAATTGGCACTGACAATAATTTACTGCCTCCAAGAATAATGAATCCTATGGATTTCTGAGGCCTCCTTATTCGTGCTAAGGCATATGTGACTGCCCCCGTTTTCTATTGGAATGTCTATGAGTTGTTAGTGTGGGCTCTCAAGTCCCTGGCTATTTGCTGTTTCTTGTGTCCAGAAAATCCCATTGTTTAATGGTGATCTGTGGGAGCTAAAACTACTGGGGTGCAGTCTGGAGAGCAGAAAGTTTGGAAGCCACCTGGAGGCTGATTTACTTCTGTACAAGAGCATTATGCAGGCTTAGAGAAGGGCTGTGTTACTTGTCCAAGGCTATAGACATTAACCATACATCTGGAAATCTTTGTGAGGGGAGCATCACCATCTACATTGCCTCATTCCATTAATTACCTCCATTCCTTTCAGTTGACCATTGTGAAGAATTTGTTCCATTCCTTCCTAAGAAGAGTTATAGCTCTAGGCTGGTTTCCAACTGCCAAGAATCATGGGTTCTCAACAGACAGTCTCCCCTTGCGTTTGACTTTTTTTCTGCTCAGACATCTATGTTCCCCTGGGTTCCCTGAAACTAACCCTCTATATGTCTGGTGTATCTTGAGTGCTTAAAGGAAAGAGAAGTGGTTGTGGTGCCACTATCAACACTATCAACACCTTGCAGTTTTAAATAAATATCTGTCCCCTTCTCAAGAAATCAACTTGAAGCTGGAATGGTTGTCAATCTTTGGCCAGTCTCAAACCTCCTTGTTTTAGAAAAGGTAACGGTAGGGCAGTGGTTATTCAATTCCAAGTGAACTTTGATACCAGTGATATTATAGGTACGTTCCAGTCTAGGTTACTGTCTTCTTTGGTGGTAGGACTATGTTTGTCATAATTATGTCTTTTTAAGGCATGGTCATTTGGCCTTCTAGTCAAGTTGAACCTCTCAGTAACTTTTGACTGACAATGGTTTGTTGCTTTGGCAGCTAGAAAATATTGCAGATGTTTGTGAAACTGTCCTCCAGTACCTTCCTAGAAGTTAGGAGTGAATTGGTGAGGATAGACCATTCTGTTTTATTACTGAGGAATATAACGTGATGTCATTCATGGGATACATTTCAGTATGAAGCATGAGGTGGGGATAATTTCTAAACATCAGTATATCAAACTGTGGTTGCAAATGTTCATGAACTTGTTTGTGCATGCAGTAGGGAATTCACCTGTGTTTACAAATTTGAACACCTTGTAGAATTTGTTTTTTTGGAGGAAATTATACTGTAAGGACAATGTTCCCAAAAGCCAAACTATACTGTAAGTAGGGGAGGCATAGCTCAGTGATTTGAGCATTAGCCTGCTAAACCCAGCGTTGTGAGTTCAATCCTTGAGGGGGCTATTTAGGGATCAGTGGCAAAAATCTGTCTGGGGATTGGTCCTTTCCAACCCTGATATTCTATGATTCTATGACAATGTTCCCAAAAGGGAGAAGAACTTTTGAAAATTGGGTCACTTATTTAAGTGTCTTTGTATGGATATAAGATGCTCCTATTTTGAAAATCATGGCATAGGTCTCTAAAAACTGATGAACTTGCTGCTTTACTATTCACTTATAAATAAAGCAAATAAACCAGTGGTTTTTCAAAATCACATAACAAATTATGTGGTGTTTCAAAACATACAGTATCTAGTCAAGTACCCAGTCAGCCAGCGTGTAGCTAAAGTTAAGGATGAAGATAACTTCCGCTAGATGTGAAATGTATTCTGGGTGCAAAATATATGACTCTAAAACTTGGAAGAACAAGTTTCAATTTTTTCATTTGTGAATAATAACTAAGAACTCCATCTTTAATTTTTGAAATATGAAAAAGAAACTGTCACCAACTCACACGACATAAATAGAAATATAATGATAAATTATGAAATGGATAATTTTCCTTAATGAATAATGAACAACAAATGTTGCAAAATTAACCATTTCATTTTATGTTGATAGAAAATCTAACAACAAACCAAATTACATTATCTTATTTGAACAGCAGAAAATGAAGAAATGTATTTCTAACTTCAGCTCCAAAGTAACACTGACTTCTGGTTAATTTGTAGTATTCTGTGCCTGTGAAATTTGACAGAAGGTATATTTCATTGAACTTTCTAATGCCCTATCTGAACTTATACATTGCTCTTTATGTTTATGATCATATATTTCCCATAAACACTTTCAGTTCTAGAGATGTTAGCTATATTCTTCTGGAGGTATAAATTTATGGGGAAATTAGAAACACACTATGTCATTTTGCTGACAGGAAAGCCTGAAGAATATTACTGCATGAGGGAGGAGCTAAGGAAAGGAATAATTATGCAACCTTTAATTGGTTCTGTGAATATAATTTTAATATACATAGATTGCCACTTTGCTATTAGTCTCCCTTATTGAACAAAGGAAAGAATGCAAAAGATATTGATAATAAGTAAAAATGTGCATGTGTGATTAAGCAAAAGGGGTGTCATTTGGCATGGTGTTAGAAGTAGCTGCAAATTGTGGTTAGAGAATTTGCTCCTCTAGAACATATAATTTTATTTTATTTTGCAACCTTGTGGTTTGCTACTCAGCTAAAACAGCTGTCATTACAATTGCTCTTGTTTCCAGACTATGTTAATTTCAGCTCATTGAAGCATTTTCTAGGTCAGCTTTGTCACCTCATATAGTGTGATACCATCATAAGCAATATAGCCTGACGATATGCAGCTTAAATTCAGCACATACATGTATCCATACAAACACAATGCTTTGTTCAGTGAAGGAGAAAATTTCGACATATATTTATAGATTTTTTTTGACATTTTATAGTCCTTTTTTGTGATTAATTTACTATCTATATAAAATCCAATTGTAATATGTCTGAGAAAGAAATGCACCTCCTTCAACTCCCACTGATGACGATGGGAATTTTGTAGCTGGTTTCAGTGGAAGCATAGGAACACAAAACTTTCCATAGCCCAATTGGATAGCATGGTTCTATTTTCTCACTGTGTGCTATTTCCATATTAACTGTACAAGTCCCTAAGATCTCGCATAGACAATTAGTCTGTAAATTCTAGTACACAATAGCTGAGGTGCACTAAAAGTTCCATAGTGAGTATTAATGTAATCCTGTTTCAAACAGTGCTACATTAACCTGTACTAGAGAAATTCAAGTGTTCACCAGTAGGATCCCTGCAGGCCAATTAGTGCATACCGCACTAGTGAGTTCTAGAATTTACACCCATTTTAGTGCAGATCATGTAGACAAGTGCTACCTTTCAGAGAGCAGCCCTGGTACAGTCTGTATTATGTAACAAAAGCCAGAGAAATTTGTTATTTCACAAAAGCTTTGAGAAGTTTTAAAAATGCCTAGACGTCTCACAAAGCGGGGTTTTTTTAAACCAAAAACAGTAGGCATGCTCCTGCTCCTATTAAAGTTAATGACAAAACTACAAATGACTCTTAATTGGAACAGGATTGGGTCCATATTTTGAAAACTACATTTTCCTCTCCTTTTTTATCTTGTTTTCATGGAAATCATCACAAATGGCTGGATGAGTCTTGTGAATTTTTGCCAGAAGCCAACACAGGATAGGACTGAAGAGAAGACACTTCTCTCATGTTTAAAAAACTGCAAACTTTATTATTTATTAACTTTAACATGTGAATAAAACCATTAAAGTCACCTGATACTCAGTGGCCTAAGCCCTGCAGTTGTCTTAAACAAAGCAGACCCACTAGCACAGCACTTAAGTACCCAAACATTGAAGATATGATAAATTGAAATGCAGGTTTTCAACTCCATCCTTTCTCTGTGGAGAGAATCAAGCAGCTTGGTTCATAGGAATGGGGCTTGATTCATCTCTAAGGTTGTTACCAACATCAGTTTTGTTCCAGTTCTCTCCCTCCAATCCCAGTTCTGCCACCAGCATCCCTTCCCACAGAAATCTGCACAAATCGCAAACCTATCAGACTGAGTTTTTCAACTGATCTTACCTGCTGACGTATAGTACAGAGAGGTGCTGTCTCAGATATATAGGAGCCAAATCATAGATGGTTTCAGAAATTAACTTGAATTTCATCCAGTATAATAGAATATCAGGGTTGGAAGGGACCTAAGGAGGTCATCTAGTCCAACCCCCTGCTCAAAGGGGGAATCAATCCCCAGACAGTGTTTTGCCCCTGATCTCTAAATGACCCCCCCTCAAGGATTGAACTCACAACCCTGGGTTTAGCAGGCCAATGCTCAAACCACTGAGCTATCCCTCCCCTCAAGCTAGCCCACTATGGCTCCAACTGAAATCAGTGGGAATTTCACCATATTTCATGGGAACTGACAAGGCTTTATCTCTGAGAAACAGAAAATATTATAATTTTAACAAATTAAAATATATTTCCCAATTTACCTGAGTTCTATTAAATAAATTCCTACTGGTGCTAAATGAATAGATGGAGCTGTTAAAATGATAGATTTGATGTAAGACGGTCATAGGTTTTCTCAATATGTACACTGGTGAGCCCCTGCGCCGAACTCCTGGTGAATGGCAAACACTTTCTATAATACTATAGAAGTGGAGTGGGATCCTGTTAAATGACGGGGTTTTTCCCCTTCTCACTGCCTTGTTTAAAAATTATC
This sequence comes from Terrapene triunguis, assembly GCF_002925995.2. NCBI lineage: Eukaryota > Metazoa > Chordata > Testudines > Emydidae > Terrapene > Terrapene triunguis. The sequence continues at coordinate 2,310,672 of NW_020664372.1, read as the reverse complement.
TGATATATTTTCATTTTCTTACTTAATCAGACTTTCCCCAGATGTAAAGACATGGAGTTATGCACACACATATATCTCTCAGTACTGAATGTTGGTTTTTCATGCTCTCCTAGCTCCAGCTATATGTGCACTTTCATTCATAGCAGTGATAATGCAGTGCTTTAAAGATCCTCAGAGTGGAGCTCAGCCACAGGCTACCAAATATTTAGTGTGAGGCACTAGCACCTTGGTGCAAGGTCACTCTAATTCCCTCCTTCTGTTTTTCTCTCTCTTTTTTATCCCAGTGGGAATTCAACAATACAATCTTGAGTGGAGTCTTCAGACTATACCATTAGCTTATTGAGTAACTGCACCTGCTTTTAAATTTTAATGATGCATTTTTAATATGATAAATGTATTATACTTCAATGGTTTTATATGCTGGTCGAATAAACTATGAGTTTTGTTACTCTTCAAATATTACTTTCCCAAGAATAGTCTTATAATTGTATAGCTTATATGGTTACAGATGTTCCTGGTAGTCTAAAAATGACTGTGGTTCTGTACCAGTGAACAGAAGCTACTTGTGAATGAGAATGGGAAATTTAGCTATTTTGTAAATTCAGCTAATTATTGCCTAGAATAAGATTCATACAGAATTTTGGTCTATCTGACCTTAATCTTTTGTTTAAAGTGACTCTTTGTTTAAAAAACAAAGGTTTTTTTGGCATGAGGTGAGCGATTAGCATATGACTTAGCATATATCGGTTTGTGCTTGTCAGATATTAGGTGGAAAGCTTAAAGACTGGCAGAAACAGCCTGGCTATTAGCTCTACATAAAGGTCTACTTCATAAAATCTAACATGAGATTTGGGTAGGTTGTTTAGTAACAACTTAACCTATGACGATAATCATTAACCTGGATTGGCCACAAAAATGGGAGGTACCAGGATATAGAAAGAAATAATAAGCATGGTATTTCACATGTCAGATTAAAGGATAGTTTAGAGCATTTCAACAGAATTATTTTTATTGCATTTTTAAAATTAAAGTGAATATTGTACAGTGTTTGTGAAAGGTACCAAACTCACCGTTATGGAAAAATTTCTCTTCATATCCAAAGAACAGATACAGCTCAGTGCAAACTTCCCTACCAAGCTTTGCTATTATTCCTGACCTAGAGTACTTCTTTAGGGGAAAAATAGGTTGTTCATTCTTCATACCCATTTAGACTATTGCCGCTCTGCTGAGACAATCAATTAGGGTGACCAGATGTCGCGTTTTTATAGGGACAGTCCCAATATTTGGGGCTTTTTTTTTATATGGGCTCCTATTACCCCCCACCCTCTGTCCCGATTTTTCACACTTGCTATCTGGTCACCCTACAATCAATGTGCCAGAGGGATGAAGGTTCTTGCTATTGGACACCTATCCTCAAGGAGTTAGAGACCAGCAATTCATTTCTATTTTAGTTGCATAAAATTCTAGGACTTCTATTTTTGTATATTTTGAATAAGCTAATTAAGAATAATTATCTTTTGCAAAAATAATGGGCCAGATTCTCTCTTTTGTTTCAATGTCTCAAAGGGGCTGACTAGCCAGTGGATTTTCTATGCCAGAGATATTTCACCAGCATGTGACATTCCCCAGCTGGAAAAGAGCTGGCATAGATGGTTCCTACGCCACCTGACATTGTAGCCCCCAGTGTAGGGAGGGTGGGATGGCCAAAGTGGTGGTATGCTGCTCTAAAGCATTTCAGGGTCACTGTAGAACTGACTTCAGAATAAGGGAGCCACAACCAGCTTTCTTCTGGTTTCCTCCTCACTTCTGCCGTGCTCAGTGGATGTCAGGTGCAGCAGTGAATCTAGCTCACTAGGTTGCTTCCACCCTAGTAGGAGGGCCTCAGGGCTATTGTTTTGCAAAAAATGTTTATTTTCTTTATTTACACAAGATAGGGATAAAATCCATGCCAGAAAATATTTCACATCACCCATATCTCTTTGGCAGGGATGACTGAATTGCATTTGATTTCTCTTTAAAGGCTACAGAATTAATCTCCAGAGGTAAAGCATAGAAGAGGCTACAATGCAGCCCATTTGGTCATTATCAAATTCTCTCTATGAATAAGGTCAGATAGAAAGGAGGAAAATGCCTGCTTGCAGGATGAATGACAGCAAGAGTTCACCAAGTGCCAGTGATTCACTGTGTGATTTTGGTCACGTCACTCTCTCTCTTCCTCCATTCTTACATTTGGGATGATGCTTTCCAAACTCAAGTGTGAGGTTTAATGCATTAGTGATTGGGATCTTCACATGAATGGCTCCATAAAATGCAAATATCATTAAGTTGCAGCCTTTTTCTGATTGACAGATTCAAATATCAGTAGGTTCAAATTTTGCTGTATGATATTGGTCTGATTCCTGTACTTATGAACAGCACATGGAAGCCGTGGAACTGGAAGGCAGTACACAGACCAGAATTAACAAGGACCATTTTCGTCCATGAGACTAATAAGGTGGCATTTTTCACAGGGAAGATTCTGAAATTAGATTTTGTCAGTCACTATTCTTCAGTACCAACTAGCTCCCCATAGGGATGTAGTAAACTGAATGCAGGCTAGATATTAAGATGGGCTTCATTAGTCAAAAAACACAAATCGGAACATCTAATTTTTAAAATCTTAATTGTGATCTGTGTTTCTCCTCATCACCACCCTTTATATTGTCACACATCATCTCCTACTACAGCACATAATTGCCATGGTTAAACTGCGAAACTATGGAGGTTTACTTCCCAGGGGAGTCAATGGCATTCTTATTGCATTCTCCAGCTGACTAACACAAGTTGTTGTTGTTGTTAAAAATAAATACATTTTAAAACAACCTGTTAGATCAAGGAGGGCTTAATGCCCCACTGAAGTCAAACAAGTACTTTCAAATTAAGAAGGTTGACAATGGATCAATACTGTATCTCCTGAAATATCCATATGAGATAACCAGCTGTGATCAACCTAACTGGTAACTAAATGTCACTTTTTCTCCCCAGAAATGCAGCTGAAATAACCTTTCTTTGGCATTAAGGAAGTCTGTTTTTTCCACTAGACAATTCAGAAATACCACTTCGGAGTAATGGATACATCTTTTTTTCTTTGTTTTCTTTGTTTCATGGAAACAAGAGCTGGTTGGACTCATTTCTCCCTGCAAGTTTTTGCCTTGGATATTTAAAGCTAGAAAATTCATTTTTATTTGGATTGAAGACATATAAAACACTCTTTCTAACACAAGATACCTTAGTTCCCAACTAGATTCAACTCTGTTATTACTATCTATGTTACATCAATCTTCAAAGTCCTTGGCTGTCTATACTGTTGTGATCCTCTGCTTACTAAGGTTCTAGGTTGGAGCTTGAATGGAAAAAAAAAACATTTTGTGTGTTGGAGTAACCCATGTCCTTCAAAAGTGGTGTGCTCCAGGGAAAGAGTGAGTGAGCAAGTGCTTCTGAGAGGTCACTTCCATATTGCACTAAAAAATCATTCATGTACATAGCCCATTTATAAAGAAAAGAAAATCGATGTATGTGTAAACATACTGAATAACTTTGGGATCTAGCTCATTCTAAATATGACTATTAAATAAAGAGGGAATGTAACATACAAATATGGGACCTGATTCTCCCCTGCTATTCAATAGCAGGAACAATTCAGTTGAAGTCAGTAGCATTACATCAGTGTAAAACAAGTGTAAGTGGGAAGAGAACCAGGGCCATGTAATATATGGTGCTTTTCAGCTGTTGAGTACAAACAAGTATATATAACAGATCAGATAAATCTACTGACATAATTGCAAGTAACACAGGACCAGGAATGTTGCCTAGCACAATGAAGTCCTGGTCCATGACTACATCTCCTAGGCACTATGATAATACAAATGATAATAATAACTTCAGTGTTGGAGTGACCTCCTGACCTTGTTAAGTGGAGTCCATTCATTGCAGTGTTCTGTCATTCTGCCTTTCAACTGCAGAATGATTATCTCTTCCCAGAATATAAAATACTGACTTGGGGCCTCATCCTGTAAACTCTTACTCATGTGAACAGATATCTAATAATTAAGAGTTTGCAGAATGGGACCTATAAACTGTTACCCAGTAAGGAGGTGTGTAAAAGTTTGTCAGCTGATTATTCTCAATATGTTTTTATCTCCCCTTTGTACACATGCCAGTTATGCTCAAGCTAACTACTTTCTTTTCATATAAAATCTATATCACTGTGTTTAACTGTACAACATTTCAAATAACTAGGAAACACCCCAAAAAGTTATACATTGGATTTTTAACCCAATCTCAATTTTTCTTGACAATGGTATTTAAATAATAATAAAAAATAACCAATAATAAAAAAATAAAGGGTAACTTGCTTTCATTATTTATCTTTAGTCTGTCTTGAAGTCTAGGAGATATACAATGGGAGCATGTTTTTCATACTTGGAGCCAACTGACAAGAAACTTGGGTTTCTTTTTAAAAAAAATCCATTGTGTGGTTTTACTGGTGGATGTTTTATTCTCATTATATTATCATGTTTTCAATCTCTTTATTTTAGAATGGGATTTTTTTAGCATATTGTAAAACACTGGTTGTGAGTATGTGATGTCCCTTCATCACGTACATGTATAACTGCTGGTGGTTTCCCAGCTTCCTTTCAATAGTCCTTTAGAGATCACTAAATCTCCAAGGTTAGTGAAAAAAAAATAATTACAGTCATATAGGGCCCAATTCTTCAAAGTCTACCTATAAGTAGCATCCCATTGACTTCAGTGTTCTACACAAGAGAGGAAGAGTGTGTGGGATTGGACTAATGTTCCAAATACATTTGTATTTAAAAACTCTTGGTCCTTAATAGAAATGTAATAACATTTAGGGCTTTAGTGTACACCAGGGCTTTTGTTTTCCAAAAAAGTGAAATTTTCTCTTCTGGACTGGGTATAGAGCAGCCTGAATATGCATTTATGGCCAAATGCTGCTATCAGTTTCACTGGGCTAAATAGTGAGTTATTCTGTGGAAGTGAAGAGTTACTCCAGATTAACCCAGGTGTAATTGAGGGCAGAATTTGACACTTTAAAAGTACCAGACACTTGAACAGAATTAATCTTTTTTCTCTTTATAGTTTTGTCTCTACAGAAACATAATAATATACTCATTTACATCCAATTGCCCTGTTTTGTTTTGTTTTTTCTTTCTTGAATATCAGAAAGGTTTGAAAAATTAGGATGGACTTGTGGGGAGAGTAGAATATTGAGGATCTATTGCAAGATTTTGTTGAAAATAAATGGGATATTGTGGACATTTTCACTTGTTAGACTACTGACTGATATGTAAGTCATTTTGGTCTTACTGGGACTCCTGCCAGTCTAATAGATAATTCTCTTTAATTAAAATACTTGCATCGACTAATACTACCCAAAACCATTAAAATATTATTTTCTTCTCTTCTCTTTAATTTCAAGGGTGACATCCTGACCTTGTTTAAGTCGATGGCAAATCTCTCATTGACTTTAATAGGGCCAGGAGTAAGAGTCAACATTACACAAAACGAAAGGAGTGAGGGAGATTTAGTCTATGACATATCCTAGAGGCTATAGTTAGAATTCAGAACTCTTAGCAGAAATAACAGTAGTAAACCTCCAGTCCTTTTTTATTTGACAAAAAGATGGATTTCATAGAGCTGGCAGGACCACATTATCACATTCCAGAATAGAACTATCTGTTATCTGTGCTACTCAAATGTACAATGTTTCTGTCTATAAAGTCAAACATCTGCTTAAATGAGTAATTGATAGAATACTGTGTCTCAGGATTGGCATGCAGATTAGTTTATTTATACACAACAGTTTTCAGAACTGCCATTGCTCGCTGAGACAAGGTAGGTGAAGTAATATATTTTATTGGACCAACTTCTGTTGGTGAAAGAGACAAGCTTTTGAGCTACACAGAGCTCTTCTTCAGGTCTGGGATAGGTACTCAGAGGGTCACAGCTAAATACAAGGTGGAACAGATTGTTTAACATAAACAGTTAACACATATTCTAAGGGACCACTCAACAGGACCATTTCACCTTGACAATGTAAAGTCAGATACTATCAGTTGCATGATTGTAAATCCAGAGCATCTCCACCAAAGCCAGAACAGTTACATTGGTGTAATTGATATAAGAATCTGACCCTTAGTAGAATTTTACTCTTGGAGTAAAAATTTAATGAAGCACATTGCTACCCAACAATGCCTCTTTCATTTGCATATTGTGCTCAGGGCTAGGCATTGTCTCCCTGATCCCTCTATATTGTGACAGTAACATATTTTGAGGGCAGTCACATCACATTCGTTCATTTGCAGCTTAATGTGTTCCTTGTATGGCAGACATATTTGTTTCTGAAGAAGCATTCCACCATCTTTCAAAACACTTCCATATTAATATGACTCAGCTCTGAAAGACCATCTCTTGTGGTAAGTAGATAGTTCACTGTCTATACCCATTCAAGACTTGGATTCTTTGCTGCTGCTGGAAATGATGGTTGTTTTCTGTCTGGATAAGAACTATACTGAAAATACCAATTTATTTCTCTTGGTCTACCAAATAGCCAAGCATTTCGGTTACCACCAGAGTAAGATACATTAAAGCTGGGAGTCTTTGAAGGGAAAGCTTTGAGTTCTGTTACCAGTTCCCTGTGCCAATGCATCCTTCATGAGCACATATTCTGATGGCATGAATAGGTTTATTCATTACTTAGGCCTTGACCCTACCAACATATATATACATAAGTCAATGTGAATAGACCTACTGATGTCAATGGGAGAACTCACTGGCATAAATACTGTGCACATGCTTAATTGTTGTCAGGATCAGGGTTTTAGTTGGTACTCTCTTTATCTTTTTGATTTGTACTTTGGATTTCAGAAGATATTATTTTTTACAAATATGCAATGCAATCTAGTTTACTAAGCAATAACTGTTTTTTGCCTCTGACTGACAATACCGCTTCTTTAAAAACTAATAGAAGATAAAAAGGGATATATAATTTTCACATAAGTAAGACAGATTGTTTAAGTGTTGGATGGTGTTTCTGCTTTTTTAATTTTTCATTCTTAAGAATGAATCAATTAAGAGTTAACAGCTTGATATAATTTTGATGTAATTCTGTGATCCATGCCATATTGCAGTTGATGTAATTCATCTGAGTAAATTGATGGCCTTATCAATAGTTTCTCCATATAGTGGGTGGCTGCATCTCACCTTTTATTTTACACTTTTTGAAATTATGCATTGGAAGTAAATTAATAGATTTTAAGGCCAGAAAGGACCATTAGATCATCTAGTTGAACTCCTTATATCACAGGCTGTTAATTTTTCACACACTTACTTCCTGTATTGAGCCCGATGACTTGTGTTTGGCCAAAGTATACCTTCCAAAAGGCATCCAGTCATTGATTTGATGACATCAAAAGAATTCACCATTACTCTTGGTAGTTTATTTCACTGGTTGATCGCCTTCACTGTTAAAAAATTGTGCCTGATTTCTAATTTGAATGTGTCTGACTTCAGCTTCCAACCACTGGTTCTTGTTAAAGCTTTCTCTAGTAGATTAAAGAGCTCTTTAGTATTTGGTATTTTCTCCCTGTAAAGGTAATTATAGACTGTAATCAAGTCTCAGCTTTTTGTTTAATAAGCTAAACTGATCAAGCTCATTATGTTTCTCATTCTAAGGCATTTTCTCCAGCCTTCAAATAGTTTTTGAAGGCTGGACCCACTCCAATTTTTCAACAGCCTTTTAAAAATGTAGACACCAGAACTGTGTTCGAGTATTCTAGTAACTGGACAACAGTTAGGCTGCTAGTGTGCTGAGACAATTTCCTGAGATACTGACCAATATTGTCTCATTGTTTCCTTGTATTCCCCTGTCTGTTTGTATCCATTTGTGTCTCTCATGTTATGCTTATATTGCAGTCTCTTTGGGGCTGGGGCTGTCATTTTTGCTCTGTGTCTGTACAGTGCTTAGTACAATAGCGTCTTAGTGTATGGCCAGGACTCCTAGGTACGACAGTAATGCAAATAATAAAATAAGAATAATAATAGTATTGGTCTCACCAATGCTGTATACAGAGATAAAATCACCTCTCTCCTTTACATACTACTCCCCTGTTTATACATCCCAAGGATCTCATTAACCCTTTTTTTCCACAGCATCACACTAAGAGCTCATGTTCAGTTACTTGTTCATTATAACTCCTAAATCCTTGCCCACAAAATTTAATTTTAAATTGAGCCATGCAACATATCTGACATATGCTACTTTTTTCCCATTCATAATTGTCTGCTGAGAAATAAGAGAGATGAGAGAAATTTTTTTGTCGGCTAAGGCAGCTGGCAGATGTAGTTTTCTTTCCCGTTTGACTTATCATTTATATTTTACATTACAAGTCAAGGGAAAAAAATTAGAAGTTATTGATTTTGTCATTTTATGTTTGCTGTACTTAAATAAAATGTTCTACTTATATGGTGTCTGTCATCTGAAAACCTCAAAGCAGAGATTAATTGATATCTTCAAAATACCCTTGTAAAATTCAGTAAGCATTTGTTATTATTTTTAATATATGATTATAATACCTAACATTATATATAGAATAAAGACTATATATATATAGTTAAACTGAGGGTATAGAAAGGAGAAATGAATTGCCTCTGGCTAGAACTCCGGAGTCCTAGTTCCTTGTCCTTTGCTCTAACCAATGCTTTCTGAGATGAAGTAATAGTGGAAAAGTTGGAGGATACACTATTCTTATTCTTTATGTGTGTCAAGAAATATCTTTAATGCTGGGAGTTATGAACATGCACTGAGGGGAACATAGTTATAATGCTGAGTTAGAAAACCCAAAAGGAACTTGGGAAGTCTAATATAAATGCTGCTTTCCTTCTGTATCACATTGCATCATTCGGTATCTTCCCCTTTTTGTCACCTTAAAACTCCTTGCCCTTGAGTGGGAGCATGTTGTATTGGTTAAGAGCAGAGGACTTGGAATCAAGACTACTGGGATCTTTTCCCAGCTTTACCACTGTCTTGCTGGGTGACCTTAGGCAAGTCTCTTATCCTTTCTGGACTTCAAGATGCCACCTATAAGATTGGGTAGTAATAATTATTTACCTCGCAGAGATAAATAAGTTGAGATGCTCAATTTGCAAAGTGTTTTGAAAGTTGCAGAACAGCAACATTTTATTATTTACTGTCTTCTTCATCACATCTCTAGCTTTATTCAACATGCTATTCTCTTTTTCTCTCTCTCTACAACTGCATTATCTTGTTCTCTTTTCTGCTCTCTCGTAGCACCTCGTCTTTCCTTTCACATCAAAGAGTCTTTCTCAATAGCAGTTCTGGCATCTGGGCACCTGGAGCACTGTCCCTCTCAGAAATATAAGAAAATTAAATCAGAATAAAATGCATTTAACTTCAACTCAGTTCTGGGTGCCATTCACAGCAGTTAGTCTAATAGAATAGTGGATGGTGGGCCCAATTCTCCTGTCACTTATACCAGTTTTACAGCAGTGTAATTCTATTGGCTTCCGTGAAATTACTTCTATTTCACACCAGTTTTGGAAGAGAATCCACTCTGAAATATCTAGGCAGGAGATCCCTGTGCTGATGACATAGACTTGAATGCATATTCCAGTAAGAGACTTGGAAGTGACAGCCACACCATCACCATTCCCAGTAAAGTCCCCATATTTAATTGGACAGCCCAGCAGCTTCACTAGAGAGAAGTAGCATAGTAGTTTCAAAAATTACCTTTATTTAAGGCACACTGGAGTGCCCCACCTAACATTTTCACCTAAAGCCATCACCAACCTTTCTCCCTCTCTGCTACATATGCTAAGTTACTTTTCCTTAATTTAATTGTGAAAGAAAATTTGGCTCAAAAATGTCCTGCTTTAAATACAATCTGATTCTTGTAGCACAGAGAATAAAAGTATTGCATAAATAAAAATTTCCATGCTCTGTATCATATAAAATGTGACATCACTGGGCAATGAATAACTTGAATTGCTTTTGTCAGATATTATAAGCTTTATATTTGCTTCTTACGCCGAGGTTTTAGCCTGGTTACAAAACATTATTAATGTTAAATCCATGCTACAGATTGGAGATCCATGTTGGAAACCGGTTGGGAGACAACTGCATTGTACCAGATTCCCTGACAGGGTTGTGTTTGGTGGGCAGGCGGGTAAGTAACCATACTTATGTTTGTTCTATGTGTAGTGGTCCTAGATGATGCCAAGACAGGTTTACTATTTTAATCCGCTTGGAAAGCACCACTTCTCATCTACTTGGCAGATATGAACCCACTGTAATTCAAGCAGATAGTTAGTTCCATGTCCTCCTTTTTTCAGACAGAGGGGAAGGTGGGGGTGGGGGAGACACATATTGGGACAGCACAAAGCAACCAGAGATAAAGGCACCTGTGTTAAAAGTAGAAATACCATCAGAAGGTTAGGAATCAGTTATGTCAGTGGCCATAGCTCCATTCACAACTCCCAACACAACTGTGCTCCTTTGGGATGCTGCTGTTTACAAAACCCTGAATGAAGCACCTAAGAACCAGAGACAAAGCATTCAGTTGGAATTAATTTCTGGAAAACAGATTAGGGCAGAGTTACCACTTCCAGGGAATGCTACAAGACCCTTCTTGTTGACAAAGCATTTCCACCTTAACTGGCATTATGATTATATAGATACATTTCCTATAATTCCCTTATTCAGGAATTAGAAGAGCAGAAAATTCCTGGAGTCAGCTAGGGATCCCACAATGCAGATTTAATTTATCTGAGCAGTGCTTATATACTATCACAATGGGCACTATAGAAGACCCTAAGGGTATGTTTATGCTGGGCTCAGATTCAGTCTCAAGCCCTAACCCCACTTCCATCTACACAAAAATCTCTCAGGCTTGGACCCAGACCCATGGTCGTGTACCCCATGAGGCTGGAGGGTACAAGCCTGATTCACGGCAGGACCCATTGTTAGAGCCTTATCATTTTGCAGTGCAGACACAGTCCTCTTCCCTGAACTTGGTCCTTGGCCTCAAAAATAAAAAGGATATATTGTTTTGTCTTCTCTCTCCCAAGAATCGTCAATCGACTTGAGGGAAATGGAAGCATGTTCTAGTGCAACAGCTTGGCATTTAACCCTTCCATTTTATTCTGACCGCCAGGCTGCAAACACACTTTAGGAGACCCATTGCATTTGCAATGGATACTGACCAGTAGAAGTTCCCTACAAAACATGCTGCATTGTGATCATGGGAATACAGACAGATTTTGGTTAATCTCTGATGTGAGGCTAACAAAACAATTGATTTTAATAAGAATACCAGGTATGACTGCTCATGCCAGCAAATAGCAAAGAAGCTGGCAGTGCGGGATATTTATCAGGCCTGTGACCAATGCAGGGAAAGGATTACGTGGCTTGGGACTGAATACTGGAAAACCAGGGACCAGAACTGCATCTCTGGCAACTCGCTGACATTGTGCCCATTTTATAATGAGTTTGACTGGGTGCTGGGGACTGCACTGAGCACTGAGCCGCTGGCAGTGCATGATGACATGGTCAGCTGGGATGGCAACTTGTTGGCCCCAGAAGCCAGCATAGGAATTGATGGGAGCCCACAGCAGGTGTTGAATGAGGCACATGAAGTGACTCTGCTGATGAAACAAGTCCCAGAGGAGGCTATGCCGCAGGAGTAGTTGCAGCACATCCTGGGGCTGTACTTGGAGAAGCTTTTTGATGCACCTCCAGAGGAACAGCCTGCCACAGAACTACAAGCAGAAAGGGAAGAGGAAGAAGCGGCCCTGGAGCCTAGTAAGTTTCTGGCTCCATTTTTGTTTTTATTAAGATAGGAATGGGAGGGATTTCCACTCTATTGTTAGGTATAAAAAAATAAGAAATGTTGGTGTTGTTTAATATGTTCAATTATTTGTTTTAATAATGTATTTCTAAGGTAATGTTAAGTGAATCACTAGCTTTAATAGAATTTAATATGGAGTATATGAACTATGACCTTTGGACTCTATCCTTGTAAGCAAACTTGTTTACAACTTAGACACTGAAGTCCTCTGGCTCAAACCAGACAGAACCAGTTTTTCCTCCAAAAAAGGCTATATAAGAGCCTGCTCAGTGCCTGCGTGGGGCTGTCCATTCCAGCGGCAGCATGTGCATGGTCGGGTCTTCCTAACCCTCCAGAGCTAGAGAGAAGAGTACCATCTATCCTGCAGCGAGGTTGAGGAAGGAGAGGCCTGTCATCACTATCCCCGTCACAGCTAACTGAATCCATTTTACCTGTGGAGGGTCCTGCTTTCCTGGTGTCCATCTTCCCGAGGGTCTCCCCGCCTGCAACAAAGTCCAACAGTCGTCGGGACTCCCCAGTAGTCCTCCTCAAAGGCTCTAAATCAGCCAGAGAGTAGAAAGTCCTGGGCTTCGCACCTGCACCCTGTGCCCACTGCACCTAAATCATAGGAAAGGTTTCTGTATTGGGGTTTCTTTTATTGTTTTCTAAATGCCAAGGGAGGTTTTGTGGGTCTGAGCTTCAAGCTCCTAAAGCCAGTCACTGAATCACTGTATGGTTAAATTTGTGTTTCTTCCCACCCCCCATTTTCCCCAGTTTTCTCTACCTTTGCCGTTAATATACTTACCCTTGTTTGCACCATATTACCTTGTCTCTCTTTATTTTTATTATATCACACAGGGAGGGAGGGACACCCTTACTGTAAGCTAAATCCACCGGTGACAGACACGAAAGGGAGCCGAGTCTGCTCTTCTGAGAAAAGGGGCTTTCCTTTTCTATCTTTCCCCCTACCATTTTTCTAGTATTTTCTCTCTGAAGCGTTACCTTACTCCCCTTGGGATAACACTATGAACCAATGCAAAGGATATTATAAGCCCCAGGTATCAGCATGTATCCATTAATGTCTGATTCCATACCAGCGCCATGGCGTCCTGCCTCCCCTCCCCTCCATGGAATTCAAAATGGAGATCGGGAAATGCAAACAGTAAAACGTGCAGGTAAATGTGAATTGTTACTGGGAAGGTGCATGTTTTTGCTAGTACATTCTGGTTTGTTAAAATAAGAACCTTGTATTACTTTCCCTCTACATACGCTGCTCAGTACCATCCCAACAGCGTAACGAGCTGTCTGAAAAGACTGTATTGCATGGGGCTGAGTTTAGGGGAGTGGGGAAGAGGTTCAACTGTAGTCCATTTCTGTTAAAAATAGTTCATGCATTCCATGGGTGACAAATCATTAGTCTGGGAGTTCTGTGTGTTTGCATTCAGTCCTAATAGGCTGCACTGGAAGTTGTGGGGAAGCTCTAAGCCTAATAAAGCTAAACCCCTCCTTCCTACACCATTGTCTCATCCATACATTGAGACCCTACAGTTCTGCCAGTCTAACTGGCCCTGTGCATGGAACTGGAAGCATTTCAGAGAATGCTGCCATTGAGGTCCTGGACTTCAATCTCTTACCTAGTAGCCTAAATTTGACCTCTAGGACCTCTCTTCTATCCTTCCCTATGTCATTGGTATCTTCATGTACCACGACCACCAGTTCCTCCCCAGCACTACACATAAGTCTATCTAGATGTCTCTAGAGATCTGCAACCTTCGCACCAGGCAGGCAAGTCACTATGCTGTTCTCCTGATCATCACAAACCCAGCTTTCTATATTGCTAATGATCAAGTCCCCTATAACTATTATCTGTCTCTTCCCAATAACTGGAGTTCCCTCCCCCGGAGAGGTATCCTCAGTATTAGAGGATACCATAACATAATCTGGAAGGAGAGTCCCAACTATGGGATCGTTTCCCTCTGCTCCAGTTGGATGTCCTTCTTCCCTGAGACTGTCATCCTCAACAGCACAGAGGCTAGCAAACAGGAGCGGCTAACAGGGGAGTTTTGTGAGGGAGTTTAGAGGGGGAGTGTGTGTGTGTGTGGCTAGATACACTTAACATTCTTTAAACCTAAAGCCCAAAACACCCCCTAATAAAAACAAAACATCATCAAAGGAATGAATTGCATGAGTAAAAAGAGAATGCAGGCAGAAGTCCAGCAACAGTGTCCAGTTTATTGCACCCAATGCAGCATGTATGATTATCTGCCCTATGGGCAGGTAGCGTATGTGTACATTCGGTGCAAAGGGATCCTGGCCTCAGAGACAGTATATGGGCTTTGGAGACCAGAGTGGCTGAACTGGAGGAGCTAAGGGAAACAGAGAGGTACATATATAAGACTTTCCAGGACACAGTAGAAAGGTCCCACCCCCGGTCTGACAGCTTGCCCAGACTGCAGAAGCCTGGCTCACCATACCAAGAGGAAATATTTCCATGTTGAACTTATGGTTGAAGTTCTGGACAGGGCCAACAATCTGGTCAAGTACTAAATGAAAAAGGACTTGCAGCAACATGAAAGACATGCCAAGAGGAAGCGGAAAGGCTCAGGCCAGCTTTGCAGCTTGAGGACAGGGTAGCGGTGTCATTGTGGGAGCAGGCACTTGCTTCACAGCTCCTGGGACAGGAACAGCAATTAAGGGACAATAATAGAATGCAAAAGAAAGAACTCTTTGAGCAGCTGCTGACTCTAATATTCAGAGGGTGGAGATGGATGGCAAGAGAGAGATCACTTGATCATTACCTGTTAGGTTCACTCCCTCTGGGGCACCTGGCATTGGCCACTGTCGGCAGACAGGATACTGGACTGGATGGACCTTTGGTCTGACCCAGTATGGCCATTCTTATGTTCTTATGCCTGCCACCTTGGCCACACCTGATTGTCTCAGAAAACCCGCAGTCAACTTTCCAGCACCAAACAGGTTGGCAACAGACCTGTAGCAGTCTGGGATAGCCAGCTTCCAGAGGGTTATAGCAAACGCTTATGGATCAGCATGGCCACCCTCATGGGTGTGTCTTTATGCTGGAGGGTCAGGGTAAGCTGCTTGCAAAGCTCCAGAAAGTGAAAGTTCTGCACCCACTCCTGGTCATCCCAGATCTGCATGATGATGTGATACCACCAGTCTGTGCTTGTGGTCCTGCTCGAGAAGCGCCAGTCTATATAGGGGGCAGCACAGGCTACAGCAAGTGTCATAAGCATATCAGCCAGTTCAAATCTGCCATGTCTGTGTCATCCTCCTTCTGCTCCATCATTAGCTCTGTCAGGGGCCTTCAGTGAGTCAGAAAACACCTGAGCTGTTTGGGCGGCCCTGAGGTCAGTCACACCTGCTGGCTGCAGAAGTCACAGAGGTCCCAGAAAGTCATGGAATCTGTGACCTCTGTGACAGACTCACAGCCTTAATTACTGTATTATTATAACCTCGCTACTGGGGAGATGTGAGGCCTGGGAAGTTGAAGGACTATATTGAAACTGTGCCAGACATGAATGGACATTTGGGACGATAACTGTGAAGTGGATTTCTTGGGGAATACGTCAGCAGAATAAGACAAATTCCCCACCTTTTGTTATGCAAAAACCCAGCCTTTCAAAGCTACACCCAGAGGACTGGGTCATTGCCTGCTGATTACTAGTTCCTGAAGGTTGGAGATCAAAGGCCCAAGTTCTAGAAAGAAACAGGCTGATCTGCCCAGTCTGGGTTCTGGTTCTGAATCTGAGACAGTAATGAACTTGTAACTACAGGGAAAACCCAGTTGTGGGTTTTGAAGGACCTTCCAGAGCCCAAAATTGGAGTTGGGGAGACCCCAGTAAGCTTTTTAACATGTTTCTAGGGTCTTGTTTTAATATGTTTTCTCTGTAATGCTTTCATTTAGCCTCTGTGCTGGGGACCAGGATCTGATTTCATAACACATCAAATGTACTTCTGTTAGAGTTAAGTAAGTGCAGTAACTAAGAAGTAAAAGCCAAAATTTAGGAAACTGGGGTCCAGATTATGCATGCCATTAAATAGTTATGAGTCCATGACATTACAGCAGTGTTAAACCAGTGTGAGAGGGGAGTTGCTTCCTAGTTACAGAGAGGTAATTCAGGCAGCATTATGTTACATGAAGGGTAATAAATAGGATATAAGTTACTAGGGAAGGTGATTGAAGCAAAGAGTATACATGAGTTCAAGAGACAACTAGACTTATTTCCAGAGAAAGAAAGAGTAAGGGCCAGATGCTCAATGGGAGATAGGTGCCTAAGTATCTTTGAGGATATGGGACTAAGACCCAAGAGAAAAGGACAACCATGCTGGGCTGGATAGGACTTGATGGCCTTTTCCTATTGCTAAGTGATTTTGTGTTGTTCATGGTCTTACTGCATGCGAGTAATAGTGAAAGTCATTCTACGGGTATTGTAAATGGTTGAATACATAATATAATTATTATAAATAATATGCTCAAGTCTCACCTAAAGGTTTAGAAAATGCAAATAAGTACATTAATGCAATATTAAGGGTGAGATTTTAATTGTCCAAAATTCAAAGTTAAGGTTTCTTCATCAGCCCTAACTCTTTTCCCGTGAGTGTCTGCATAACAAGATACTCTTTCATAATATACAGGGGTTTTGCATCAGTCAGTGTAATAATAATTGTTGTCTAAAGTAGTTTCACTCCAGCCTACCCAAAGTTACATTAGCTTGTAGCAGAGAGTTCATTTCAACTTTCTGAAAAGGTGACTGTGAGAATAGGCAGTGATCTACCAGCTGCTAAGAGGATAGATAGAAACATGAGGGAGGGTTCAAACTGGTGTATAGGAGAGAAGGCCAGATGTATGAGGAGCGTATACAGACACTGTCAGAAATGAGGAAAGAAGCAGCTAAAAGCAGCAGATGGGTGGACAAGGCAGCAACACACAACAGGAAACCTAGGGAGAGAAAAAAGGAAAAAATATTGGAAAAAACAAACCCCAGTAAATATGGAAATAACTGAGAATAATGAGGTACTCGTGGGTATTTCTGAGATGTGTGTATGCAAATACAAGAATCATAGCAAAGATAAAGTCAATAATGATAATAGTTAAGGCTCCCACTTTACCTGGGCCTCAACCAGGGCTTTAAAATTGTTGGCCCTGTGTTGTACCTACAATGGAAAGTGGGTACAAAATTACAAGTGCAAATAATTATATCCTCAGTTGCACCCACGTAGACATCTAGACCTGGTCAACACAGAAAATTGTATCTATTTAAAGTTAAACCAATAAATTACATGCAACCTAAACTGCTATAAGCCAAGCTTTAACAGATAGAGAAGTACCCCCGCACAAAGTTACAGTAGTTTATCTACACTGGGTTAACTTCATACCATTAGTTAAAATGGTGCAACTTCTTTGTATAGAAAGCCCTAGCTACCTGATTTGTGGATGTCATCAGCTAAATGGGTACAACCGCACACACATTATTGCACCCACATTTAACTGAAAGTGGAGGATTGCACCCACAATATAGCAATTTTTTGTAAAAACAAAACAAAACCCGTAAGCTTGAGGACATAATTATTTCCCCATCAGACTCTGAGCAGCACTAGAGAGGGGGAGGAAGTGCACCAGCCTAGCAGTGTTGCATGGAGACATTGGTCCTGATTCTCCACTGACTTGCACCCTGTACTCATTTACACCTGAGCAAGCTGGGCATAAAAAGCTGCCATTCTGATTTAGTAGCATTTTACACAGTATGCACAGCTTTAAATGACTGCACAAGATGCAAAGCTGTGGAGAATCAAACCCATTATGTCTTTGGACAGAGTTATACCTTCAGGCGAGCAACAGGACAATGTACTGGCCAGTGGAAACTGCTGTAACTTGGAGTAGATGGAGGACTGGAACAATTACAGAATGAAATAGAGAGAGTAAGAAAAACTGTACGTAAGGCAAAAGGAAAGAAAGACTGGAAAAAGTAAATGTCAGTAAAGATCGTTCCCTTGCTTACATCAGTCCTACACCAGTGTAAATCCATTCATTTTAATGCAGTTACTCCTGAGCTGCACTAGTGAAAGAGAGAGAAGAAACAGGGATTAAGTTAGAATAAACAGACTAATAAGAAAATTAAGTACTTAAAGAATAAGTGATCAGTGAAAGAGACAATAAAGCCTCAGAGACAGTGAGAGTAATTTATTGACAGCACTGGTAGACATTCCTAAAGTTTTAAATGAATTATTTGCCTCAGTGTTCACAAAGGAGGATAGGGAACAGATGCCAGAAAGAGACATACATTTTACAGCAGACATGGAAGGTATACTGAAGAAAATCAGGATCATACCAGAAGAGGTGACCTAGAAATTAGAACATTTAAAGAATGACAAACCTAAAGGATCAGAAGGTACACATCTGATGAAGGGTCCCAGAAGAGACAGGGAAACCGTTAGCAAGTTTTTTTTTATAATCTATTTGGAATAAAAAAAGGACAATGTAACACAAATTTGAGAAATGATCTAGGTAAGATTGAGAAAGCTACAGACATGTAAGATTAAAGGTGAACTAAAATGCTTTTTGAAAAAAACATTAAGGCATCAATTAAAAAAAGTGGATGTTCCAAACCTTTAACAAGGCTACAAGTGTAAACTGTACAGTTACACAGAAATATATATATATTAAAAGTCACTTTTATTCAGAGTTGTTTCTTCTGTAATAGCTTGTGACCACCACTAGCATATATTAACAATGGAGGGCACTAGACTATGTTTTAAATCCTTCAATTTTAACTTCAATAGTGGGAAGATAGTGGGAACACTGAATTATGCCCTGAGCAAAAAAATGTATGCAAGGTGGCAAACAATAGAATTACCACTAAATAGGACCAACATTTGCAAGAGGGAGGTAGGTGGGGCCTGAGTAGTAACTTGCTTCTCTCCTTATCCAAGGGACGCCCCTCTCTGTGACTGTGGCAGGGCTGGATAGGGAGGGAGATTGGGGCACAGCTTTTCAGCAGCACTATGCCTCAGGATACTCTTTGGGAATATACCGTGTCTTAGTGTGTGAGTAAACACTGACAGAGTTAGGGTGACCAGATAGCAAGTGTGAAAAATCGGAACGGTGGTGGGAGGTAATAGGAGCCCATATAAAAAAAAGCCCCAAATATCGTGACTGTCCCTATAAAATTGGGACATCTGGTCACCCTAGACAGAGTCAACATTAACGTATGCCATTTTATCTCCAGGTGTCTATGGCTGCCTGAGGCCGGTCTTGCAGTTCTAGGAGTCATCAAGGTTCCCGTCACTGGCAATGCTGTTTCTTAAGACTGGATCTGAAATTCCTGGGCAGTCAGACTATGTCCATGGTTCAGAGCCTCTTACCTCCTGCTCTACAGACTTGCAGGCGGCCTTAAGCGTCTGCAGGTTCCAGTCCTCCTGCTCTCTTGCCTCACATTCATCCTCCGTGTTGTAAGCCCGGCTCGTCAAATAATTTGTGACCCTTCTGCAAATACAAACTCCCTGATTTTTTCACCTACTTCTGGCCTTTCCAGGGAATAGTCTCGTGATATAGGCCATGGGCACCACAGTAATAAATATGCTATAAATGGATAGTATTCGTAGCTTGCAAAAGCAAGACCATGTCTGACAAAATACAAATGGATAAAAACAGAGAGAAACCGTAGACAAATTCCTTTGTAAACTTCCATAAAGCTTTTTATACAGAACCAAATAAAAATTCGCTGCCAGGCTGGTGATGTATGGTAGATGCAGCGGGTTACTCATATATACGTGCCAATTCTCTATCCATTCGAGAGATTAGATATAAGTTCTAACAGTAGAGGATGAAGGAATGAGGCAAGTATAAGGCCAAAGTATCAGTATTAAGACTGTTTTTATTCTTTCTATATAGGCAACCGGGAACATAGAATGTGCAGTGAGAGGGTGAAATTTGATGATTGTACAAAACTGCCCAATAAGTCAATATGAAGGAGGCAGACACTATAGTAGAGAACAAGCAGGAGAGGCTAGGATCAAGGACAGATAAATGGCTTAGGGAATAACATAGAAAAATATAAGAGAAAGAAACTGAAGATGAAAAGAGATATGCTTTCAATTGTCAAATGACTATACTATACTATTGTCAAATGACTATACTATACTATACTATTTTAACTGCAGCCTGTGATAGCTGATTGTATTAAACAGCTCTATATACTGACAAGTAAAAAGTAGTTTTCCAGACTTTACTTTTTAGGGAGCAAATCTTGCTCAATGGACAGTGGGAATGTCTAGCTAACCCATTTAATCACCGTGCTACTGCATCCTAAACCTGTCCCTATTGGGCCCTCTGTAACTGTGCAGAAGATCTTTCTGCAGAGCTGGGAGCTCCATCATTCAGAGGGAATGCACAGCTTTGTGTCTATTTTCTGATAATAGCACCCATCATCATAATATCTAAGATCTGAGTGTGCTGCCTCCAACCTGTGCAGAAGAGCTGCAATAATTCTGCAGCGGCCAGAGCATCCTTCAGGGCTGGGGAAGGATTTGCTCCTTAGTCCCAATATCTCCCTTCTTCCTGAAGCTGACACTGGGTAATATAGCACTGTAACATCCCTTTCTTCATTCCCTCATCAACGACTTAGATATTGGCATAGAAAGTACGCTTATTAAGTTTGCAGACGATACCAAACTGGGAGGGGTTGCAACTGCTTTGGAGGATAGGGTCATAATTCAAAATGATCTGGACAAATTGGAGAAATGGTCTGAGGTAAACAGGATGAAGTTTAATAAAGACAAATGCAAAGTGCTCTACTTAGGAAGGAACAATCAGTTTCACACATACAGAATGGGAAGAGACTGTCTAGGAAGGAGTATGGCAGAAAGGGATCTAGGGGTTATAGTGGACCACAAGCTAAATATGAGTCAACAGTGTGATGCTGTTGCAAAAAAAGCAAACATGATTCTGGGATGCATTAACAGGTGTGTTGTGAGCAAGACACAAGAAGTCATTCTTCCACTATACTCTGCGCTGGTTAGGCCTCAACTGGAGTATTGTGTCCAGTTCTGGACACCGCACTTCAAGAAAGATGTAGAGAAATTGGAGAGGGTCCAGAGAAGAGCAACAAGAATGATTAAAGGTCTAGAGAACATGACCTATGAAGGAAGGCTGAAAGAAATGGGTTTGTTTAGTTTGGAAAAGAGAAGACTGAGACGGGACATGATAGCAGTTTTCAGGTATCTAAAAGGGTGTCATAAAGAGGAGGGAGAAAACTTGTTAATCTTAGCCCCTAAGGATAGAACAAGAAGCAATGGGCTTAAACTGCAGCAAGGGAGGTTTAGGTTGGACATTAGGAAAAAGTTCCTAACTGTCAGGGTGGTTAAACACTGGAATAAATTGCCTAGGGAGGTTGTGGAATCTCCATCTCTGGAGATATTTAAGAGTAGGTTAGATAAATGTCTATCAGGGATGGTCTAGACAGTATTTGGACCTGCCATGAGGGCAGGGGACTGGACTCAATCACCTCTCGAGTCCTAGAATCTATGAATCTATGTTTTTCCCCTACAAAATATACCTAGTTTCATACTCTGATCTGAATAAGAGATTTACACTTCTATATAATTTCACTTATGTTCTTCTGTACCTTTAATGAGACTGCATGGTTTTATTGAGGGCACAATTTGGACCATAAGACAGAAAGGGAATATGAGGTAAATCTATTCAAGAATAGGGAATAGTTTGAAAAGGGCTTCCAGGCCTCTCTGTCCATCCTAAGTCTTCTCATGGTCCTCTGATGCACTCATTGAATTACTTCAGAATATCAAAAAGTTGAAAATCTTGGCTTAGTTCCAAAGCATCCTGGCTTACCTGCATTTATCTTGCATTTAGGAGCACATGATTTACCAGCAGGTAATTCAGTACATCTCAATGTAACCTAATGGACAATGCAATGTCAATAGAAGCACTGAGAATTTTTAATACTTTATCTCTGATTAATGAAAGTGGTTAACAGGTTATTATGAAATGTTACAGTGGATATTTGTGGACACTGGAGAGACAAGGAAACAGAACTTTTTTAGAGATCTGCTTTTTATAGTAATGGGGATATAAACACCTAAAAATCAGGATTTTATACTAAAAGGGCAAGCTAACCTTACTAAATGGTGATTACTCACTGTATAATAGAAAAGGAAATAAAAGCTTTTTAATAAAATGTATCAAATCCTAAGAGTGCAGTTAAACTCATTAAAGAAAAAATGAAGTTAGAGAAACTGGTCTTATTTTTTTTTCACTCCCAGTAGAGTTCATTTCTACTTCAACAACTAAGCCAAGGTCACATTTAACTCACTTCAATTTCACCCAGTGCACAAGCTAATGTCAATAGTACAGCTGCCATGCAGAGCTAAAGACTGATGGTTAGACAAAGCCATTTACACAAGGCTGGGTCTTTCATCTTCTCTCAGCTAGTGACATAAGAAAGCACTGAGGTTATTCTCAACTAGAGACTATAACTGGCATATTAGAAAAAATGTTATTCTCCTTAGCTGTCACACAAAGGATCTGAAGAAATGTAGAAATGTTTTTTTCCTTGGTCATCTAGGGAGATCACAAAGTGACTCTAATAGCCTTCACTCTGAAATTTTCACATGGTTTAAGTGATTGCCAAGTCTGATATTTTCCATTTACACTTCATTGCCATCAGAAAAAGAAAAAAAATCAATATACCTACCTACTCAACTGTGTCACAGGATGAGCTTAGAAAAGAAGACATCAGTCTTTTTAGGGCATGAAAAATATACTTATTCAAATATATCTTATTTAAAATGACATAAATTGCAGTGGTTAGTCAAGATTCGATTTCCTCTAAAATATAAGACTTAAAATATTCCCTGACTTGCCAAGGAATAAGAATCCTTCAAATTGTTGATATATATAAATGTACTTGTTTTCTGTTGTAAGTTATCCCCACCATAGTGTACTTGAATTAGGGACTATTTTTTATGAATTTTGCAGGGGAAGTGAGAATCTAACATATTATCACATTTTTTCTGAGTTGCCACTAATAATGGGAATTTTGCCAAGACATGGGAGCCATAACTTCTTTTCATTCCTATTTTATTATGTGTAGGACTTCCAGTTCCCTTATCTTATTGGCTATAATACAATACCAAGTGATGCTATGCAACTTAACAAGCTTATATACCATACATTTCCTAACTTGCTTTTGCTGATACATTTCTTGTCTGTACATTAAAGATGTAACTATCTCTATGCAACAGTGGAAATGTCTTTGTTTCAGTCCAAGATATTAGCTCAGCTGTCTGATAGGTCTCTTAATTAACAGGACTCATGTCAAATTATCAATGCAGTTATTTTAGCATTTGTTTGGGGTGGACTCCAGCCCACTTGATCCTCATCAGGGGCATATGACAAGTGAAAGCTAATCATGTTCATGACTAGCCTAGTTTGAGTGAAAGTTGCAAGGTCATATTCACCTCAGATGTCATTTTCCTGTAAATTTCCCCACCTTTCCCCAGCACTCTTCTGCCATGTTTCAGCACATCTCTCTGGCTAAGAGGGTGGATAACTTAAGAACTGAGATGACACTCTACTCTACCTGAGAGTGGTTGCTAATCCCTTATCCTCTTGATGGCTAAATGTAAGGGAACCAATTTCATGATTAT
Organism: Terrapene triunguis; assembly: GCF_002925995.2. Classification (NCBI taxonomy): domain Eukaryota; kingdom Metazoa; phylum Chordata; order Testudines; family Emydidae; genus Terrapene; species Terrapene triunguis. The sequence continues at coordinate 2,287,081 of NW_020664372.1, read as the reverse complement.
TTAACAACTGTTGGCAGGTAAACTGGAGGGTCATCTCAGCTCTAAAGTACATCATCCACCCTGTTGGCCAGAGAGATGTACTGAAACATGTCAGACCAGTTGGTCAGTCAGCTTGAAAGGCAGAATCTCTGTGGTCACTCCTGGACCTGGGTCCCCCATGTGGTAACACAACACACTAGCCGTAAAGCTACTAGGCCATCCCCCACAGTTACAAGTATTTCAAGGTCAATTTATCAATTTAACAGCTTCGTTTTCTTAATCACTAAACTTCTGTCTCTTTGAGCTTGTGCTGAAAGACTGTGGCTGCTAATTAAAATGGAGCTTTACTAGCAAGTACACAAATTAGATCCTGTCAGTAAGTTTATTCTAACTATTGGTCATTTCTAAATGCCTTTTTAATCCCCTAATTTTTACATTAAAATTCAAAAGCCTAACAATCTTAATCACCCCTACATCAAATTCATCATTAAGAACAGGAAGCCAGATGGTATAATTTTGATTTACCGGACTTCAGCGTGAATTAATGTACTGAGTGCCGATAATGAATACATCAAACCTGATATTGCAGAAACCTATGAATCTGGCATGTTAAATTAATAACACACTTTGCACAATGAAAGCATGTAAGCTCATATAAAACTGAGGAGTAATGGTCCCTTTTATTTTAAATGGTCTTTATTAGCCTTCCGTTTTGACTCTTAACAAAAGATGAACATTTTGTTTAGGAAAGTTCTATCCATTTCACATCCACTCTCTCTAATGTAACTTAGAAACTAAAAGCAAAATGAAGATGAAAATCCTTCTAATTATAGCCTTTTTTAGGAATGCAAATATATTTCTGGGAAAACCTGCATTGAAGGGACACAGTGACACTTAGATTTATGTTGCAAATGTGTGTATGAAGTTTAAATGACACCCAGAAACGCATCCACATCGAAACATCATATCACATATTTGTTTATTACATAAAACATTTATTTATTACACACGTACCATAGATCGACACCTGATTATACACTGGTCTTTCATTTATTTCTTAATTCCTATACTTTTTTGTTTCTCATTTCATTGTGGCATATATTGTATATTGTTCAGTGAAACTAAATAACATTGGGTTACAGATGAGGGGTGGGGAGTGGTTCAGTTACAATAAAGAGAATAATCATTCAGTTGTGTGATTCATGCATTTGGGAAAGACTTTTTTCCGGGGGCATATTTAATGGATATGACCCATGTCGACAATATTTTATATTTACGCAAATATTGTACTGTACATACCATAGTGTTAGGCACTTTACAAACACTATCTATCTATCTATCTATCTATCTATCTATCTATCTATCTACACAATTAAAATAACAAGACATCTGAGCCAATAACTAGCCTGTGAGCTAGTGTTAAATCATTGTATATGGCTGAATCAGCTTAAATTCCTAACTTTTTAGGTTACAATCTTTTCATGCACCTAGTGAGATACAAAAAGAGAAATGAGACATTACAGTAATACAGAGTTCACAATAGTCTAGTTGTGCCTTTGAAAACAAAGTCCCAATCCTACTCCCTGTGAAGTCAATGACAAAATTCCCATTGGCTTTGGTGAGAGCAGGATCAGGTCCCAAATACTTACGTAGAGTTTTCCACTCTGAGAATTGATAGTGACTTTTTCATATCCACAGTAGTGAATAGAAGTAGACTATTGAATGTGAATTCTAGCTCTAAAACATTCCTGTGTTATACACCTTCTAAATAAAATAGAGTTTGGAATGGTTTTGCACTGAATAAACTAATACATATAAATATAGTCTCACAGGCCAAGAAGTCAGGATGAGAGCAGTCTCTGCTTTTGAAACCACAGGCTATTTGCTATAAAATCATTTAGAGAGGTAGAAAATGACTAGTCCAGCTCTGAGCAGGCTATAGCTGACTGAATAGGTTAACATGAGCATAAACATTTCCCCATCTTTATTCTGTCTCTCAATCTATGTACAATAAGCAAATATTTCAACAGTCTCAGTGTAGCTATAATAAATATAGTCAATAGAATATGGATAAGTTAATACCAGGACAAATGTTGCAAACCCTGCATTAGCTGCTACTTTCCAAATAGCTTTGCTCATTGGATCAGTGTGTCCTTGCACTTGTAACTAGAACATATAATTTGTATTGCTTATGTTGCTGAGACTGATTGCTAAACAAAACAAGAGATGCATTAGGGGTTTATCTTGAGGCAATAAAAAAAAGCCTCTTATGCTTTTTATATTTTAGTGTGTTTATCCTTCAAGGAGCCAGTGCTTGGGTTTGGTGTTCCTTCCTCCACCCGCTCTTCGTTCCCCCCCAAAAGTGAGAAAGAAAGAAAAATAGGCTGCTAAATGTTCTAGCAACTTGAACGGAATAAGTCAGTTGTTCCTGGTGGAAAATATTTCTTACTCTTAAATCTCTAGCTGAAGCTCATTTGACAAACCTATTATAAAATGAATAAATGCAGCTCTGTGTGATTTGTCCATTGTCAACATGTTAACACACTTTATTTGAAGGTAGATTGATGAAGGGTGGCTGAAGGAGTTTACCCTCCTGAGTTAAAGAATAGAAAACCCTTTTTTCTTAGCATTTTTCTTTTTTTCTTAGAAGTTCACAAGAGTAGATATACAATTATCCTCGACTTGCTGATGCAAAGGAACAGAGCATTTAGTTTCTTGTCACTGTCTCTGAAATTCCTAAAGGTACAATTAGCATTTCATTTGACATAATGTTGAAAGGTTCATAGATTGATCTTCCCTAAAATGCAGCAAGAATTTTTTGAAATGCAAATTTTGACATTTATTAACTTTTATTCCAGATCTGTTTATAGACTGTAAAACTGTGCATACATTTAACTCGAAGAAGCTAAAAGGACAATGTTTAGGTGGATACTCTGTGTTATAATAAAAGTGTATTTTATTGTTTCAACAATGAAATTTTTATTATCAGAGATTTATGATATCAGCACAGCAGTTTTTACTGCATGATTCACAGTGTTTTTATAGATGTATATTCAACAAAACAAGGAGAGAAATTGTACTGCAGTGCTCTCTCTCAGGAGTGCATTTCCCCATTGAAATAATGTCAGCAGTTTTCCACCTTCAAAGCCCTATGTTTTCAAATCAATTAACAATTCTAATTGTGCAGGAACAGTTGTTCACTTAGCTTGGCAAATGGGACAGGAAACATTATTTCCTTTCTTTGCCTAAAACGAAGACTTTAATCTTCTGAACCATATTTAACATATAAAAAGCACACAACTGAAAAGTTAGACAGTTCTGAAACTCAGTCAGTTGTGATTGTTGTTTTTCTCAGTGTGGATTGCATTTATTTTTCCAGCACATCTTATTTTCAAGCTTCTGTGGAAGGGTGGAGCAACGTACTCCCCTCAGTATGCCAGGAAACTACTTTAGGATTCATTTTGGATTTTCTTACATCAGATTTTTATCTATCTGGACAGCTGTAAAAGTTTATGCTTCTGCAAGGTGGTAAACACTGGTACTGACCTAACTAGTGATACCAGGATGCAGGTCTGTATCTGGCAAGCTAGACAGAGCTGACATACAGTAACACAATAATGTACTGAAACCAAATCTGTTCTTAAAAGCCACATCTACATTCTACAATGTTCATTGTGTGTGAATGCACATATGTACATGTGATTATATATATATATAATTACTTTAACTCTATACAGTGCCGAACAGATAATAAATAATTAAAACAAGAATACCTTTCATTGTATAGTACATTGTATAGTATATCTCAATGCACTTTAGAAAGAAGGGGAAATATTATTACCCGATTTTACAAATGAAGCACCTGCATAATCATCTGCACAATCAGAGAGCAATTCCTTAGCATAATCAAGAATAGAACCCTACAGCACCTGACAACAAGCCCCATGCACAGTCCACTAGACCACAATTTCCCTGGGTGCTACTCACCAAAACACACAGAAAAAAATAAATCTCTTTGCCAAAAAACCTGAAAGGGCAAAAATTCAAGCCCATTACACAGATGGTCTTAAAACAATCACATGCATACTGTACATTGCAAAAACAGCACTAATGTTTTTCATATGCATATCAGGAAAACTCCTCAATACAAATAATCTTGTAGGTGTGTATGCAATGCATAGTTGTATAAGGGAACATATATGGGTCACACCCTCTGATTTCTCGACTCATCTCAAAACGCCTCTCCACAACTCCTATCACAGAGAGTCTGTAGGGTGACATCTGCAGGTTTTGACAGAAACCAGGATTTGGACAGAAGACTACTATTTGGACAGAAGACTACTACTGGATATTAAGATGGTCAGAATATCATTTTTGCCATGGTTGGATCATTGCTTTACACAAGCAACAGAGAACCCAAACTCCTTACAGATGGGAGGTTATGTTGTGATGATTGTCTCTAGGAGGGTGCTGGCCTGAAATAATTTGTAACAGAAAGTTAGAGAAGATTTTTTACACTGACTGTTGGTTTATTCTTGTGATGAATTGCTGGAAGAATATACTTGTGTCTTCCACCACAGGTTCACTGATGAGCTGCAGGAGTTGAAGCATTTGGACAGGACATTGGAATGTTGATGACAGACAACCCATTCAGAATTAGATTAGATATTCTACTTAGGGCTTGTCTACCCTGAGAAGTTAATTCAGATTGAGGGAGAGTATGAATTAAAAGCAGAATAGATATTCCTGATTAACTCCCTGTATGGATGCTCTAACCTCTGTCATGGAGGGTCTAGGTATACTTAATCCTACTTCAACACAGGGGGATGGACTAGATGACCTCTTGAGTCCCCTTCCAATCAGTTATGTGATTCTATTCCGAAATTAGCTTAATTCAAAACTAATTTGGAATGACATGATCTTATATTGAAATAAGAGCATTTACACAGGGAGTTAATCAGGAATAACTCACCATATGGTTAAGCCCTTAGAGTCCATATTCACACTTACTCAGAAATGCATGCAGGAGTATAGAGTTTCTTCCACCTCTTTTATTGTGTATCATTGGCAGGACTAATTAGATTTTTTGAAAGTCCTCTTTAATCTGCAGTGCTTGTTGCTGAGAGATACATCACTTTCTTATTGCAACACCTTTTCATTATCCATTGATGAAGAAATGCCCCATTTCTGTGTCAGTCGAAGGGGATGAATCATACAGAGGTATGGGTTGTGGCATCATCAGTATACTGATGATACATAGCTTTAGCCCTGCTTCTTGGCCAATCAAATAAATAGAGAGCAGGCTGAAACTCAAACCACACTAGGATGATGCTGGTGGATAGGGGGTGATTTGAAGGACTGATTGGTGGTCAGTGCATACCTGCCATTCAGGAAATAATAATTGTACTTGTCATTTATCTAGATCTTTTCATTTACCTCAAGGTTACAAAGGTCTTTACGTAAGTGGGTACAATTTTCCCATTTTACAGATGAGAAACTGAGGGTATGTCTACACTGCAGCCTGTAGGTGTGACTCCTAGTGCCAGTAGAAAGACTTGTGCCACCTCTGCTTGAGCTAGTGCACTAAAAATAGCAGGGTCAGTGTTGTGGCATGGATAGCAACTACAGGCTAGCCACTCAAGCTTGGACCCAGAGGGCTGGGCAAGTTTATATTCGGGCTGCTAGCTCCAGCCAAGCCTGTGCCACAATTTCCACATTACCCTTTTTAGTACACTAGCTCAGACAGTCTACCCATGCTGGAAATCGCATCTCAATGTATAAAATTAAATGTGGTATGAAATGTTATATTTTGTATATTTGGGTTTATTTAATGAAAAGCTTGCATGTTAGTAATAACACTGATATTTGTTAGGAGTTCACAATAATAAATTGTGAATTTATTTTCTAAGTGTTTTATATTTTTCTACCTATTGTAGCATGAAACTTATTCCAACAAAGTTGATTATTTCCCCCCTCAGTTATTTATTATGGCTTAGTCTAAGTGAGATTTGCTTTATAATGATAGGATGATAACATGCTTATTGATCTTATGCTAATCCTAGGGTTTTATTTTAAAATGTAGGGTTAGAAAAATGATTGTTTCCCCTCTGGTACCATAGTTTATTGTCAATGAGTCTCATATAATGAAAATCTTACATCTTGTTTTTTCAGAATTTTAGACATCTCACATCAATTTAATGATGGAATTTCTGAACATTATGCACAAAAATGTAAGTAGCCGTTGTGCTCTGATAAAAAAGATCAGATGTGAAGGGAAATGATGCTTGAAACTTTATATAACCAGGCCACCTTTCTTCAGATGTTGTTCTTTCAAAGAAACTACAATAGCTACTTGAGCCAGGGATACGTTAATTATTAGGCTAGAAATTAAGATCTAATCAACAAGAATGGAAATATCAGATTTTGCTTAGGTGCATGGCAAATGTTTTTGATTACAGTTAAAGTTAATTTGTAAAAGTCCCTTACTTGAATAAAAATGTGTAATAAACAAAGTAATGATTAAGATAGAAAACATGTATTATAATTGATCCATGTGTTCTGTCACCATGCTAGGAAAACAAATAGTAAGGCAAGAGATTTTCATGTATGTATCATAGTATGAATCTTCATATTGTATGAATACCGTATAACAGGTTTGTCAATGCAACAAAATAAGTATTCTAGTATAGCATAATGAGTTAGCGATAAAGCTAGGAATAGAAGTCAGAAGATCTAGCTCTCAGACTTACTCTACCCACTAAATCACACTGCTTCAATGGGTAGCATTACATGCAATGATGGCACTTAATCTTCTCTGCGAGAATGCAATAAACAGTGTCATGTAGTATTTTCATTACCTCCATTTTACAGATGGGAAAACTGAGACAAAGACTACAACCAGATTGTAGCTCTTCTGCTGTCCCAGAGGAAGTTCCTAGAGGCAATGAAGCTTCAGATTTGGTAGCAAGGCATTTTCAGCAAAAGATTTTCTACTCTGGAACTCATTTCATTTTAAAAGTATTTGCCATTTTATTAATAATATCAATAAATGTTCTCAAGTTTTGCACTTTTCTGTTATTAATCACTGCATATTAGGATAATACTTTTTTATTTTCATTAAAATAGCTAAAAGCAAATCTCTAAAAATGCAAATGGACAACACAGATGGGTGCTCAGTGTTATTAAGTTAGGTGACATCTTGTCTCCTCGTGGTCCTTCCTGGGTTCCAGCGAGGGCAGGAGTTTGCGATTTGTTCTGAGCTAGTGGGCATGGCCCAACTTCCTTAGTGTTTTATTTCTGCCTCACAGGTTGCTGATTTAGGACCTGATACTGCAAGTACACACATCTGGATAATCCCATTGAGGTCAGTTGGATTACTTGTATGCATAACTTTAACTGTAAGTGTTTTCAGGGCTATGGTCACAGAGGGGTGGTTTTACTCTGAATACAATAGGAAATTTGCTACCCTAGGAAAACTGCTCTCCACCCACCCTCAAACCGGGTTTGGGTATATATAATTTTTAACTTCATATATCCAAGTAATACAAACTGTTGTTTCATAAGAAAATATATTTATTTTACTAGAAATTAGGGGGTTTATTAAATGCTGCCTTTGGGTACAATCCCATATTGCCTTCTACCATTGTTGGGTAGTGCATGTTGCCAGAAAATCTTTAAATATAATGAGGCCACATAAACGATTCAGTGCTGAATTATTGTTTGAAACAGGAGTACAGAAACTTTGCACCTGTCAGTTCTGGCTGATTTTCAAAATTATGTGCAAGTGTCAAAAAAATGACCTGCCAGTCTGTGCTTGTGATTAAGGTCCCACTCAAGTTCTTCAGTGGTTTTAAAAGGGTGTTTATCCTTGAAGGGTTATTTCTGTATGAATCTGTCCATCTCAGACCGACAGTGTGAAAGGTTTGCTCTGTGAATTAGGGATAAAATAAAAGCTCCACTCACAGTGGTCCAGTATTGTCCATCTTTTGAGTAGTTTGTAAACACCAAAGGTGACATGCTGGCCCCATTTAAGTCAATGGAAGTTTTGCTATTGATTTTAATGGGGCAAGGATTTCATCCTAAATTATTTGAGTAGATCAACTAATGTGCACAAATGACCAGTGACTATCAGTGTAGCATTTTCACTGTGGGCCAAATCCTTCATTCATTGCTGAGGCAGAGCAGTTTGGCTGTGTGCTGGGGAACTCTGGGAGGAATCATTATTCATAGGCTGTGGAGTGGCAGGGAAGATATTTCATGTCTCATGCTCCAGCCTGATAATTGGAGTAGCTTCTGTGGCTTTGACAGTTCCTGTCCCTCTGTGAGGAAGGACTGGAGGGTCTACATGATGGCACTGCCCTCCCCCCTTACATGGGCGTACACAGAGAAAAGCCACGGAACTGACCTCTATGCTGCTCTGAAGGTGAAACATATTGGGCTTTAGATGAAGTTGATGACACACTCCCAATAACTTACTGGCACATACATGTATATTATGTTGTGATGGATTTGCAAAGCAGGGGATTACACCTCCCCTAAGCCCCTTCCCCAGTGTATATCCCCTTCCTCCTGGCTCAGCATGGGACTACATTTTCCATCACCCCCTCCCCAGTCAACTTCCCCTTCATCTGAACCAGGAGGAGGAAGTGGCTGGGCTCTGTTTGGGAGTGGGAGCTGCATGGCAGCAGGGAGCTAGAGAGAAGCCCCAGGAGCTGTGGATAGAGCCACATGTACAACAGGCTGTGAGTGCTGGACATCACAGCTGGCTTCAGGTCTGTGTGGGACTTATGGGGGAGCAGCAGCAGCTGGGAGCCAGTGCAATGGGGCCCAGTGAGAAACACTAACTGAGCCTGGCCTGGAAACCCACAAATGCTTATTTGCTTCAGTACAGACTGGACTGGATGGGGCAGCCCAGGCACAAGGCCTGAAGAGCCCTGAGTCTCAATTGGACTGCGCTAAGGGCCCAAACAGGAACTTTTCCTGCCAGCCCTAGTAAAAACCTTTTCCTTAGCCATGTGTTTGAGTGGTTATTGGCACCCACCAGGGCTAGTCCCTAGAAGGTCTAGCTGCTGAAGCATTTACAGTGCTTGTTTCTGAGACCTGGTACACTGGGTACGCTACTGTCACCCTATGAGTCTGGGGTACAGAGTAACCTCAATAATTACAATTACAATAATCAATTGCATTGGAGAAAGATTGTTCCCCTGGATGCATGGGCTTTAAAACATTCCAAATGCTCACTAGGTCTGTCACTGCACCAAATGGAGACAATGAACATGCAGTAATTGAAAATAACCTGACAGTTTCTGCACACATGGGAGGCTCAGGTATCTATTTCAGTCAGTGGCTCAGAGAAATTCAGCTGCTGGTTTAAAATTCAGTGACCATAGCCTTATGAAGTCAGTGCTCATTTTAAAATACATATCACTGCAAATGCATATCTGTGTGCTGCAAGAGTCACTGCTTGAAGGCTGACAGATGTTTCCACATCATGGCAGTTCATGGACTACCTGTAAATGTTTCACCAGCCACAGTGAAGAACTATTAATTTAGAACTAAATGCTGAGCAGCCCCATTTTAAATCCATAAAGGGACACTCCAAGGATTCCCATGGCCTTTCTTATCCATCCTTTTATTTTTTTTAAGCTATTGAACCCTCAGTGTTTGTGTTAGACCAGAGTAATAAACTTAAAGAGACTAAATGTGGAGACAAATGGTAATATCATGGTCCCATTGAAGTCAATGGCAAAATTCCCATTGATTTCAGTGTGGCCAGGATTTCACGGAGTGTTTATCAAGATTTGGTGAATGGGTTTGGTGAATGTATTTTGTTATTCAGTCCTGGAGGGTGCTGAGTGCCTCCTGCAAAGTGGCGAGCACCCTGAACTCCTGTTGAAGACACCCAGGTGCTTTGCATAGAAGAAAAATCTGCATCTCCTGCTTGCCATACATATGGGCCACATGGATCTATAAGATCAAAAGCCTGTGGGGGAGGGGGGAACAACGGGCTATGTCCATGACTCACCCCAAATCCTGTTGTCTGAGGCCAAACTACATGTCAGCTACTTAAGGATGTGGCTGATGAGTAGGGTGACCAGACAGCAAATGTGAAAAATCGGGACAGGGTGGGGAGTAATAGGAGCCTATATAAGAAAAAGACCCCAAAATCAGGACTGTCCCTATAAAATTGGGACATCTGGTCACCCTACTGATGATTCAGTTTCTTAGCCATGCATCTTTTGAGTGCTGCTCCAATTTCTAGGATTTGGGGCTGGCATTTCTTCTACTTGAATCAAGCTGTTTTACTGAAAAAGATTTGGCACTTTCTGTAAAATTTCTGTAAAACTCTCAATTTTTTTGTGTGAAAAAGAGATAAAATATTCCTAATAAAGAGATCTACAATTATTCCATACATAGTGAATTGTACAGTATTGAAGGGTGTTAATAGTGCAGTGTTGAGTTGAGTTTTTGAATTGTGGTCTAGACTGAAATAATAGAAGATATGTCATTAGTCTCACTTAAAGACTGTGTATAAGAATTTCCTCTTGAAGACATTTGCTGATTAGACCTGACTAGGTTTTCTATGTCACTGCAAAGACAAAGCAAATGCTGATTAAAGCAATTAAAACTTTCCTTTGTTTGCAGAATGGCTTTTTTGTTTGTAGACATCTTAATAAGCTCTAGCAGATTGAAATGAAATCTGTCATCAGTTATATTTTCTCTTAGACTAACTGTCTACTTCACATACATATTAAGGAAGATTTGTTACCAAAGCTTCCTTATATGTTTTCTATTTGTTGTTGTAAAATGGTAAATGTAGAAATAACACTAGATCTATCAATGCGATAATATGCAATACATCTGACACCAAACACAGGAAAAAATGTAATGACTTACATAGTATTTGGAGTGGTGAATTTTTTGTTGTTCTGGTTTTCTTCAAAACACAATTGTGCAGTTTGGTGTATGCTACCATGGAGGAATATAAAGCATTATTGGGGATGGAGAATTCAGCTTTTTAGAATATAAATGGACTGATATGTAAATATAAACATCAATTAAGTTGTGTCACTTGTTAAATATTTATTTACCAAAATGATTTAAACAGGAAAGCTTACTGAGGGGAGATTTGTTTGCGTCTATCTATATACCGCTGGTACCTGTTTTGTCTCTAATGTTTCTTTATCTTACATGCAGTAGTGTAGGTTGCTGTTTCAAACAGCTGAAAATTTAAGGTGCATTTCTCACTGATGTGCAGGGGAATTAGGCATGTAACTCCCATTAATGTTAATGGGAATTAAGCAGATAAACACTCTCTAACATTAGTGGATAAATAGATTCCCATTTTCCAATATGACACAGAGTTCATCTATACAACCAAGCTAGGTAATGATGACATGATCAGAGAAGTGCCTAGTTACAGAGGAGAACAATAAAACATATGCATATAAACATAGCATTTTTGTTCTGACTATCCAATCGGAATTCTCAACAGCTTGCAATGGGAGACCAGATTTAAACAAAGTCACTTGGAAGATATTGATGAGTTACATCAATATCTTCCAAGTGGTCTTTTCCCACTATGGATGGATCATACTAAAATATTCTCAGACCTTTCAATCATCCCTCATTTTAGTCCCAAAATTAACAATGTTCCACAAAAATTGGGTATCCCCTCATGTTTATTGTCATAAAATATTTACCTCAGAAATGAAGAATTGTGTAATTGCAGAAGTAGCTATTTATACTAAGGCAATGAATCCCACATCACTTCTAGTTTCCTGAATGAATAATTTTTGTTTCCCTTATTTTGGGTCTTTGAGTCCCACTCCTTTGGGCCTTGGCAGGTGTATTATTTCAAATATTTACCAGGCAATTTTAAGGAATGGCCATAGAAATGTGCCTTTTCGGAAATCTAGACTGACAGCAAGACAACATGATCGCAGGCAAAAAGCTTCTGGTTTACAGCTTGATTTTGTGTCCTGCCACATTTAGCAATTTCAAAATACAGAATTGCTTCACCTAACCTTCAGAAATTGAGTGATATTAAGTGCATTGACAGAAATAGGCATTTATAAGGATAAAATGCACTTTTGTAGTCAGGTGGAAGTTTTAAAAGAGAAACTAGACTTGTGAAGCCTTCATTGATTTCAAAACAATGCAGGTAACTGCCTCCAGATTTACTTTAGAGAAGGCTAGCTGCACCATTTAAATACAATTAACCATAACTACAATGATCCAAACAAGAAATAAGAAATGATAGTATATATGTTAGGACTGAGATTTGCAAAGGGGTACAGGGGAGTTGGGTACCCAACTCCTATTGATATTAACATCCCAGCCTAAATCCTCATTAATAGTAGCAATCAAAGAAACTGTTTCAAAAATCTAGTCAACTGCCTTTTCCATGTGCCCTCATACAATTATACACTAATACACTGCCTTCCATTTCACTGAGATACACTTAAACTGGGAAGTTCGCTTAATCAGGACGCCTCCTAGGGAACAATTTACATCCAATGATAATTAAAGGCAATGACTGCTGCTTAATAGGGATAGTAATGCTGCTTAATTGAGATTTCCACCAGTGACTTGGGTGAAGTAGAGTGCCTCGTATTAAATGGGTGAACCAGAGTGCCTCGTATTAAGTGAGGATATTGATATAATAGGCATCACAGAAACTTGGTGGAATGAGATAATCAATGGCATACAGTAATATCAGGGTACAAAATATATCAGAAGGACAGAACAGGTCGTGCTGGTGGGGGAATGGCACTATATGTGAAAGAAAGCATAGAATCAAATGAAGTAAAAATCTTAAATGAATCAAACTGTACCATAGAATCTCTATGGATAAAAATTCCATGCTCTAATAATAAGAATACAGCAGTAGGGATATATTACCGACCACCTGACCAGGATGGTGATAATGACTTTGAAATGCTCAGGGAGATTAGAGAGGCTATTAAAATAAAAAACTCAATAATAATAATGGGGGATTTCAATTATTACCATATTGATTGGGTAAATGTCACCTCAGGATGGGATACACAGATAAAGTTTCTTGACACCTTAAATAACTGCTTCTTTGAGCAGCTGGTCCCGGAACCCACCAGAGGAGAGGCAATTCTTGATTTAGTCCTAAGTGGAGCACAGGATCTGGACAAGAGGTGAATATAGCTGGACTGCTTGGTAATAGTGACCATAATATAATTAAATTTAATATCCCTGTGGCAGGAAAAACACCACAGCGACCCAACACTGTAGCATTTAATTTCAGAAAGGGGAACTACACAAAAATGAGGAGGTTAGTTAAACAGAAATTAAAGGGTACAGTGCCAAAAGCGAAATCTCTGCAAGCTGCGTGGAAACTTTTTAAAGACACCATAATAGAAGCTCAAAATATTTAATAAATTTCAATTGGTATGCTGTTGTTTAACAGTGTGATTAAAACTGCGATTAATCGCGATTAATTTTTTTAATCACAATTAATTTTTTTTTAGTTAATCGCATGAGTTAGCTGTGATTAATCGACAGCCCTAATTAATTTGCATATACAACAGAAGGTTCTGGAGTTCTAGACTAAAAGTCATGTGGTCTGAAATGTGAATCAGAGGGGTTTTGTTAATGAAGCTCAGAAATACGGATGCATTTGTAAAACAGGGAAGTTCAGAGTCATGATTATATGAAGAGACAGGCTGTTCTTATGCAAGGAAATACTGAGTGGAATGCAGTGCTGAAGGAGGGCTTCTGTTCAGGGGAACCACTGAAGATAAAGTTACAGGGGAAGGTGCTCATTGTGAAAAGTCCTCTGTCCACAGTAGAGAAAATATCACACATGTTTAACCCTGAGTAAGTATAATCATCATCTTTTCTGAGTAACCTGCTTAATCCTTTTTAAAAATCTGAAAGTAAATGTAGTGTTGATGAAAGCACTGGACTAATCACTAGAGGGTTGAAGAAGACTTCTTCAAAGTCATAATGATGTCAAGTTTCATGCCAGTTTCTCTACACAGGTCTGTCAGTGGAGCTCACTTCTGATCTTCAGCATCCTTGTTGGTCCAACCTCTCTTGAGCAGAGATCACTAGTCATGCCAAATTTTATGAGGTGGCTTTGTGATGTGCATAATAATAAAGAAAATTACTGTGTTCTTTAAAAAAATACAATATTATGTTTTGCTTAATGATAAAATGCCTTCTGCTACTTCCTATTTGATAGCCACAGCACAGACTCTCAGAGGTGGAATTTAAAATATGACACTCTGTCAAGGCTAGAAAAATTCTGAATAATCTGTACCAAATCAACAACTTCCATATCATCAGCAAGGGAAGGCGGTTCAGACTTGCTGAACCCTAGTTATTATAGGCTTGAACAACTCCTGATATAGAAGAGAGATATGCATGATTATGCAGGCAAGCACAAGTTAAGTAAGGCTGACTCCTGCTCACTGCAAATCTAATTGACAATTTTGTTGCCCTTCTCTGGCTATTTAAGAAGAGTAGTGAGGTCAACGGTAATGACACATCTCATGGTTAGAAAATGCCGCCCAGTTGGCTCCTTCAGTGAGTCTTTTTACAAGGTATTGATTTCAAACTTTCTAAACTAACGTTTTTAACAGGGAAGGGAAGATTTAAAGAAAACTCTTTGCTGAATAAGTTTAGTGCTTCTGAAAGGTGAGACACTGAAAAGACTGAGCTACTCTGTTTTTCTCAGAGGAGTATTGTGCTTTCTTGTACTATCGTGCTGGCTGCTTCTGTACTCTGTCCCACCTACATGTCTCAACCTTGACCTCACAGGGTCACTTCTATGGCTGAGAGTGTCCAAACTTGTTCAGTCTTTTGGAGATTGCCAACAAGGGTTTCAGTTAGTGCTGTTTGCCGTGTTAGTTTTTGTGGTTTGGACATTAATCCGCTAGAAACTGGGATGAGACAACAAGGGGGGAAAGATTCTGACAACACCGCTCATTCTGTAAAGAAATAGAAATATAATCATTCTTTCATTAATTTCCTCTGATTAATTAATTAATAGAAACACAATAACCACTGAAATAAAGTAAAGTCTTCCATCTGTGAAAACAGCTCTCAAAACCAGTGCACTTCAGCAAACAAGTCTCTTCAATCCCACAACCTGAACAACCTCCTGAAATAAATATTAAAATACTCATACTAAACAGAAAGAGAGATTTAAACAGCAACAGTTTATTTGATGTCAGGAAACAAAAAAATATATGTGATAAAAGGCTTTGGAGAGTATACTTAAACTGATATCTGCAGAGATTTAATCAATCTTATTTATGAGTAGTTGGCTGATTTTTTTCATCACAGAAGAATCAGACCACAATCAGAGAGGTATAGATGATTCCTTGTTAATTGGAAGCAAGAAGGCATCTATAGGGCTGACTCAAATGTTTGTTGCATGTACCACATTGTACTGTCACATGACGGATCAGAGTTCCAAGCTAATTTAGATGCACATACATCAGCTCCAGCAGAGATTATGTAATGATGTACCCAGACTCCCAGAAGGCCCACAAGACTAGTTAGAAAGTAGCTGTAGAGACTTGGAAGAGATTATCTTGGAAGAGATTTCTAACATACATAGAATTGTTCATACATATTAGAGGTGGAAACGGATTATTAAGTCATCATGTCTGCCCAGCATGGTTCACTAAATCCTATGTTGAAAGGTGCAAGGGAAGAGTGCAGTATTGGGGAAGTATGAAAGAGGACTAACTGGTGGAAAGTCATTAGTGGCATAATATTAACCATTCAAATTCCTATATGCTGCTTACCCCAGAAATAATTTTGGAGCCACCTGTGGGGATGTGATAACCCTTTAGAAACACCTTTGCCAGAGGCAGGCATATTGAGAAAGAGTTCAAGAACAAATGCTTTCGATTCAACTGGTGCTGCAAGCATTAATGAAACTTGCTGTTTAAGATCCTATTTTCCTATCATTGAGCATTTACTGCAGTTAGGTGGATAAAGCTACAGTCAGTATTGTCCTGTAACAGAGTACCCCAGTGAGTGCGGCAGTGATGACAATATCTTTATTTTGTTTCTCAAAGTACATGTTTTGGATACATTGCATCTATACACTATATCACCTCCTCCCCTTTCTTAAACCTCTTCCTATTTGGTGGATAGTTTGTAGAATGTCAATAATGATCAATTAGATAAGGAGAAACCAACTTTCTGGTATGATTGTGAATTGAGTCTCGCTGATGGTGGAGCACTGCACGTAGAGACTAACAGTGTGCATGTACTCTTGATAGCAATTATCAATATTTGGCAAATAACTTTATAGAACATGGGTTGGGCTGATGATCAAGCACTTTTATATTCAAATCCAGTCAAGTTCCCAAACTGAAATTTCTTCTTACTCCTTTCTTAAGATTATCAATGCAAATGAAGCTCCATGGAGCAAGAGCTGTATTGTTCTCTCTGTCTAAGGTAATTAATATGGCCCTCATTGTAGTATCCAAGGCCTGGGTGCACAAAAGGAATGAGGTGAGGATCCTGGATTTCCTACAGTTAGGGTGAACACACTAACCACAAGGCTATAGAGTCATTCTCATAATTGTGCTCACTCTCTCTCTATTACTCTTAAAGAGTAATTTGGATGAATCAGAGAGTGAGAGAGGGTACAAAAATGAGAATGATTCTGTAGCCTTGTGGTTAGAGCATGGCCCCAGGATATGAGAGACCACAAATGCCTCTTTTATTATTTATACAGAGTTCAATGGGAGAAATTGAGGGCACTTTGTATTAGAATATCCCATAGCCCAGTGGTTAGAGAACTCCCCCACATCCTGGCTATTTGGTGTGAACTCGACAGAGGGGCCAGAAGATTGGTGGGCATACCTACTGGATCAGGTGACTTAGGCAGCCAATGCCTACCTTCCCCTGGTTTGTGAATCACTCTAAGACTTAGGGGGGAGATAAGCACTTGGACAGCAGCGCAGAAATAAAGAGCATGGTATGGTATTGCCACCCTTACTTCTGCACTGCTGCTGGCGGAACGCTACCTTCAGAGCTGGGTGGTTAGCTAATAGCCCAGCTCTGAAGGCAGCACAGAAGTAAGGATGGCAATACCGTGACCCCCCTAAAATAACCTTGTGACCCCCTGCAACTCCCTTTTGAGTCAGGACCCCCAAGTTGAGAAATGCTGGCCTCCCCCATGAAATCTGTATAGTGTAGGGTAAAAGCACACAAAAGACCAGATTTCATAGGAAGAGACCAGATTTCACTGTCCGTGATGCGTTTTTCATGGCCATGAATTTGGTAGGGCCCTACCTATAATCAAATGTTTAATTGAAATATTGCTTGGAAAGGAAAAGTGCTTATTTTAGATCTACAGCTCTGCCAATTCTTGCAGTTTTATCATGACTCCTGTGATATTTGGTGTTTTACTAAATGCCCCCATTCCTTCAGTCATGTGCTGATATATACAGCTTTCATTTTAAAAAGTAAAAGGATGTTTCTAGCCATCATAGTTAAGAGAAAAGTTTTAAAAGATGAACCATAAAGGCACAAACCCAAAAGGCAAATATCAGAACCCAAAATTTCCACCGTAAACCATTTTTTTTTTAAATCTCATGATTATTAAACCAAACTCAAGATTTTGGAGGCCAGTCTCAAGAAGGTTTAATGCAGGGATCAGCAACCTTTGGCACGTGGCCCATCAGGGAAATCCGCTGGCGGGCCGGGACAGTTTGTTTACCTGCAACATCCGCAGGTTCGGACAATCGCAGCTCCCACTGGCTGCGGTTCGCCGTTCCAGGCCAATGGGGACTGCAGGAAGCAGCAGCCAGCACATCCCTCGGCCTGCGCCACTTCCCGCAGCCCCCATTGGCCTGGAACAGTGAACCGCTGCCAGTGGGAGCTGCGATCGGCCGAACCTGCGGACGTTGAAGGTAAACAAACCGTCCCGGCCTGCTGGTGGATTTCCCTGATCGGCCGTGTGCCAAAGGTTGTCGATCCCTGGTTTAATGCTTAGGGTTGACAAAACTATGTGTAGCCATTTTATTTTTAGGTGTAGAATGATAAGTAGATATAATATTTGTATACCTTGACTGATATACTTCTATATAAACAATTAAATGTTATTTTTAAAAGATTGGGAAAGCAGGCCTCAAAATTAAATTTTTCAGACATCTTACATGGATATGTTTTTGGTCTTACTGATATGAACATCAAAATCTACAGGATTACCACTATTATAAAAATAAGTTAGTTCTTAATTTCCTCTTTGGAGTCTCCTAAGAACATCATCTAACTTCAGCATATAAAACCTAGCCTGCGTATTTACTAAAACGAAAAAATATATAGTCTACACACATTATTTTATTGTTTAAATGGTTCTCATTCATGTTTCATTTCAATAATATTTCCCCAGCTTGTAAACCTTATGTTACATTGAGCTCCTCTTTAAATTCACAATGCATAAAACTGCCAGGTGGCCTAATAACAGAGTGCATTAACAGATTGAACTATAAATCAGATGGTTGTGTTCACATACTGTAAAAATACCACCATTTTCTTTCAGATAAGCGTTTGTACACTGATTCCTCAGATAGTGTGATTGCGCTCCAAGATTAGAAAGGGGAAAAGCTCATATACCCCAGTTTTAGGACTCTGATTGATTTTATATTTCAAACATAAAACTGTTCTCTTTAACCCTACCAAAAAATTCAAAGTCTGAACTAGTTTTGAGGCGGTTGTTTTTGATATGACCAAAAAAACCAAAACCAAAACCAAAACCAACCCCCCCCGCCCCCAGGAGTTTAAAATGAATACATAGGCTCCATTTTAACCAATGCAAAGGTGGTAGCACAAATGTAAACTGTAAACATAATTCACAACCTTTATTGCCACTGAAGAATGTCCATAATCTGGTAAAATGGAACTAAAAAAATAATAATTACAAACTGTATATGTTTAAAGCATCCTGGATATTTGATAATAGTCAGTAATTCTCTAGCATTTTTATGATTTTTCAGTGTGTCTTATGCTGCTTTCTCTCGTTAGAAAATAGTATGTGTGCTTACCTTGCTTCATGGTTCTAGAAATCACAGTAAGGAAATCTGATATACCATTCCTCTTATGTTAAGCCTTTTATTCCATTGTTTTACCAATAGGCAAGAAAAATCATGAATTCTGAGAATGTTAAGATTTCCTTCCCCAAAGCATTAGGAATGGGGAGGGGCTATTAATTGTGTTTTTGTTTTTTTATACCTGGAAATGGCATTTCTCTTATGAACAGTCAGTCTAACTAGATGTGTGTTTCAGTTACCTCACTTGAACAGTCAAAACAATCAATGAAATTGTAAAACTTACAAGCACCAACTCAGGTTGATTCAAGGCACCTACATGCTTCCACTATCATTGATTTCACAATGCTTATAATTATTATTGATATTAACTATGTATACTAGGTTAGTGCCTAGAGATCATGATTTCAATCAGAGTGCCAGCATACTAGGTGCTATACAAACTCATAAGATTGCATGATCCCTGTCCTGGAGAGCTGACAGTATAAGAATAATAAATATACAATACACAATCAATATACAACAAATATTTCCATGCTGAGGCGTGTGAGACACCTGTTAAGAATGCAAATGTTTAGAGCAATAAAGGAGTCACAGCCAAGTTTAGAAGAAGAAAATAACTTATCTAGAAATTGCAAACTATAAACCCTTACCCTAGAGACCGTCATCAAGCAGAGATGCTTGTCAGAAGTAGGGCATAAGGAAATAAATAACGCTAGCTATTCAACTAGCAATGAAACAGAAAATCAATCAAAGATGTTAATATAGAGACTGATCTTGTCAAATATGACCATGGACCATGTTTCCTTATATATTTGTACAGAGCTTAATACGTTTCAGATGCTAATGAAATATAAATTAAAAATAATGATTCTTAGAAAAATAGCATTTGCAGGTTTAAAAAAATGTGTATTTTCTGAGAGAAGTTTGGGTCAATTTTTCAAAAGTATTCAGATGACTTAGGCTCCTAAGCCCATTTTCAAAAGTGCCTACGTCACTCAAGCCTAAGTCCCATTGACTTTAAATTGATATCTAATAAGTGAAGACGTCTCTTGGCATCACTGGAAGAAGGGCATGAGACAAAGGGATACTTTTAGACTGTAAGCTCTTTGGGGCAGGGATTGTGGTCTTTCTCTATTGTATTTATACAGCATCTAGCACAATGGGGTCCTGGTCAACGACTGGGACTCCTAGGTGCTACCACAATACAAATCATAAATAATAACAACAACAATCTTCTGACTATGAATTGATAACTGGAGCACTTGTGAACAATGGATGGCACAGTAAATAGGCCAACCCTGTCCTTCTGCAAAGCTAGAGAGAGATCAGCAGGCCACACTGACATCTCAGGCACAAGGGTAGAAGAAACAATGGGCCTGATTCACGACTCCATTATTCCTGTTTCATACCCATGTAATTCCATAGATTCAATGGAATTTTACTAGTGTAAAACGGGAGTAATTCAGCGGTAAAGCAAGCCCAGTTGCTATAGTGGTTATCAATAAAGTTCAGGTTTACAAAGAGTTGCAACACTGTTATTTCACTGACATACTGCATTTAGTCTAAAAATGCTAAGAAATAATAAGTGTGGGAAATTTTGGTAAGTGTTGCCTTTTTAATGGCAAATCATGTTACTAGAAAAAGTGCCTTTAATTGTCTAAAAAGGGAGAATTCCTTTGTAGGTTCAAAACAGCCTGCAACTCTAGCTTCAACCCATGTATAGGGGGCAGCAATCCTCATCAGAGAAGCGAGCAAAGTAGATGACAAAGTTGACATAATGAGCTTAGTGCAGTGGTGCCCAAACTTTTCCTCTTGCGCCCGCCCCCCCCGCCCCCTTACCAGTAATGGGATGTGTCTGCACCCCCTCAGGCTGAGAGCGGAGTCGCAGCCGGGAGCGGGGGCTGGGAGCCGAGAGTGAAACTGCTGCTGCAGCTGCGGCCGGGGCGGGGCGGAGCGGAGCTGGGGGCACAGCTGGGATGGGTGGCGCTCCCTCCCGGCCCCCCCGTGGGGGTTGGCCCAGGCCCCACCATGCCCCTCTGGATGTTCTTTCATGCCGCACACCCCACAGTTTGGGGATGATATAGTCAATTGACGGACTAGGAGGATTATCACAGTAGCTGTATTTTCTGTGGACTGGATTTGGGGGTGATGTAGTATGTTTGGAGGCCAGTGAAGAGAAGTTTACACTAGTTAAGGTGGGAGATGGCACGGATAGGAATTTTGGGTGTGAGTCCATTGAAATCCATGTAACTACTCATGTCTGAGTAGGGGGCCACGCATTTTTTAAAAAGTTTTGTGGCAACATTTTAAAATGAATGTATTCAACTCCCTTTGTCATTTTTAGCTTTGTGTGAATGCACTGTATAGTGCCAAGGATGGAATCAACCTGAAAAACACATGCCATAAAACTACAATATTGGAGACCTCTGTTGGTATCCCCACTATGACAAGTTATTCTAGACAAAGGAAGTTGATGTCTACCCTTCCTCAGAAACTGGATTACACGTCCAATATGAATGACAATTTAAGGACTATACATTGGCTAGCCTCAGCATACAGCAAACTGATTTACCCCAAAACATCATTGATTTATAAGATGAGAAATATTGTATAATTATTTAAATAAATTATTGTAACAAACTGATGATTTCTATCTCTAAGCTCTGGAGCTTTATTTAATCAGAATTTGGCAGTTTAACTAGTCCTGTATTATGTCTCCACCAGTGACCTCTTACAGCTAAGTGTGTTCAAAAAAGCACCCTGATTTTAAACAGTATTTTTAATTCCACTGTGCTGCCCTTGCCTCCACAAGTACAGCAGTCTATCTAGGCCACTCTGCCACTCACAGAACTTCCTCTCAATGGCTGTGGGTGGGGGGAAAGGGCATGGTGGGGGGAGGATCAATGGAATACAGATGTGGGATGGGTCAGCTAAGCATACTATGCTGTAGAAACAGCATAGATGCAAGGACATCGTTGTTAAAGAAAAAAGAAAGCTTCCTTGTCCAAGGATGGCAAGGAGGCAAATGGCAAGATGGCAGGGGGGGGAGGGGGGAGGGAGGAACAGGTTTACTTAACAAACAAATGCACTTGCACAGTATCCATAAATCTATTGTAATAACTGAGCCTTTTTCTCTTCCGTTTCATGCATATAATTATTGGTATGTGGGTTGGTTTTTTTTAAACACACAAGTCAGTGAAACAAGGAAGGAATCCCAGTAAATGATCTGCCTGGTACAATCCCAAAGCTTGAAAATAGAATTTGACTCATAGGAGTCACTGTCTGTGTCAATGGTTTCACACCTTAGGCCCAGATTTACACCCGCATATCAAAGGACTATGATTTACTCTCTTCTAAACTTGCAGGGTCAATTGTGGTTACTTTTGCTGTTGGAGCCATGTGGTGTGGATAGGAACAGCAC
Source organism: Terrapene triunguis (assembly GCF_002925995.2). NCBI lineage: Eukaryota > Metazoa > Chordata > Testudines > Emydidae > Terrapene > Terrapene triunguis. The sequence goes on along the minus strand of NW_020664372.1, from coordinate 2,264,626 downwards.
AAGTGAATCAGGCCCATAATATGCACACTTCAGTTATTTACCCTGATTTTCCATATCACAGCAAGCGGTAAACTGCCCTCCTTTGTTTTTTAACAGTGAAAAATACTGACATGCTTAATTGTGTCTGAAAAAGTTGGGTGAAAAAGTCTAAACAAAAGCAGTGTATCTTAAGACGAGTGCATTATAGAAACATTCAGGGCCAGCCTTAAACCACATGGTGCCCCAGGTAAGGAGCATTTTTGGTGGCCCCCTACCATTTGTTAAACTTTTGAATACCTTATTTTTTCTTGCGTTTGTAGCCCATTTCATGACATTGATGCACAATTTGCATACATGATTTGTTTATCCCTATCATATAAGACAGTGGTTCTCAAACTGGGGCCACCGCTTGTGTATGGAAAGCCCCTAGTGGGCCGGGCCAGTTTGTTTCGGCCGATTGCAGCTCCCACTGGCTGTGGTTCGCTGCTCCAGGCCAAAGGGGGCTGCGGGAAACAGCAGCCAGCAAATCCCTTGTCCCACGCCGCTTCCCACAGCCCCCATTGGCCTGGAGCAGCGAACCGCGGCCAGTGGGAGCCACGATCGGCCGAACCTGCGGACCCAGCAGGTAAACAAACCGGCCCAGCCCGCCAGGGGCTTTCCCTACACAAGCGGTGGCCCCAGTTTGAGAATCACTGATATAAGACAATAAATTGGCATGCTAGGATCTGTAAATCTCGGAACCTGGTGCTTCCCAAGCATGGCAAACCAGGCAGTTGCCTGGGTCTCCTTCCCCTAAATCCAGCCCTTGTAACAGTACTCTCTCTCACACATACCCCTCAGAACAATAGTCTCCCACTTGCATAACATTCCACACACCTGTAGCTTTTGGTTATGATGTGGGAAACTCCCAGCTTCAGAACTAGCTTTCTAAATATTAATTGTTTTTATGTCACAGCAATTCCAAAGTGAAGCCCTTCAGACCTGCATAAAATAATTTAAGCCATTATAATAATAAAAAAGATTAAAACAAGAAAATATCAAAGAAAAAAGTTAAGAATAAGACTCAGCTGGTGAGTCAGCTGCCAGTTGCACATTATAACTGCTCTTTCTTCAACAGAGTTTTATTTATTTTAATTGCATTTCTACAATAAGAAGAGGTGCCTGTCTCAGTACTCTCTGTGCCTCTGGCAATTATTTAAAAATACAGTAGCTCAACAATCAAAATAAATCACATTCCCACAGCATGTAGGACTGGATAACCATAAAGCACAAAAATGAAACTAATGCCACATTTTCCCTACACTTCACAGCAAGAAAATAATCATTTAATATTTCCCTGACCTTGTCCTGTCCCTAGCTAATCTTATGCCTGTCTCTGAGATAAACAAGTTCAGATGATTTTGGGCTGGGGCTTTATCTGAATATCAGAATCTCTCTATCTCTGTGTTTGGTTTCTTTTCAGTTAAGAGTGGTATACCTTGGTGTGTAGCATGCCAAGCAACAAATTAGTGGCAAGTGTCTGAGTGGGTTAATCTGTGCCAGCTAGCTTAGCCATGTCCCTGGCAACTATATCAGGGGCACCTGGATAAGCAGGTGTGCACCCCTGAGCCCTTTTGAAAATACCAAATGAGCATCCTGTCCTTTCATCCCCTCCTGCCCTGCCCTCTTTGAGTGCTCAGTCACCAGAGAGATCATGGAACTTGAGTATGACTAACAAGCTGTTCTGAAAACATGCTGAGCCCCAAAACATACGCTGAGCACTTTTTGGAACAAGCTAATTGAATCCACACAAGCTTCTGAAAATTCCAACAATACTTGGTGAGCCTATTGTTCTTTTAAAGGGATAAATGTCAATGTACAAACAATTACATCTCAATACATAAATAAGCATAGGCTGTATATAAAGAAATACTTCTTACAGGTCTTGGGCCAGCCAATATCTCTCTTCATATTTTATACTGCAGCACATGAGCCACATAAGTAACAATGCATCACCAAAAGCACATAGGGACTCATGTTGAAATATGTCTATCCTTTTTTAGGTTATGGTTTTCAACTAATGTATTTTTGATGTCTTACATTGAATGTGGTTCTTTATTCAGCTTCATTTAATTTCTTATTATGTCCAGCTCTTTTGTCAATAGTGCATTTGGAGAGCATATTTTCAATGCTTTGCACAATAAGTTTCTTACTGCTGATGTCTTGACAGAAACTGGGATATTGATGTCAAATTGTGGGTATTGATCTGAGTTTGTTTCTTGACTGTATTCAGCCACACAGAAAGGTAGTATACAGGGTTCTATTACTAACACTGTTCTTTGCTAAATAGGGTTGGGGCCAAGTGGCGATCTTTAGCTACTGTACCACCACCCTAGTGATCTTCTAAGACTGTCAGGAGCCAATCAGAGTTTTCATCATCCAAAATCAGTACCTATGGAAAGACTTAGAATTTTCCTTTGGTTTAATAATGTGGTGGTAGATCACCAATGGTAATTTTTTGAATATGTTCTGTGTTTTGTATAGCTAATAATTCCTGCATGGTTATGATTAATATTTTGTTACTGTTCTGAAATTCCTGTGTAGCAATGATATACTGAACTCTACGTAACCTTTATTTATATATATAAATTACTGCAGACAGAGGGTAAAATCGTCACCCATTGGAGTCAATAGTTTTGCCACTGACTCTGGTGGGACAAAGAATTCACCTAGTATTTTGTTGTCCATGATACTAACTACCTGACATGTTCTAAGAAGCATAACACAATACTTCATCTCAGAAATATGACATTCTATAGTCACAAAAATATGTGTGGGATTATCTATGGTAGAATATCAGAAGCCATATAAGATCAGGAAAAAAGAACAGGAGTACTTGTGGCACCTTAGAGACTAACAAATTTATTAGAGCATAAGCTTTCGTGGGCTACAGCCCACTTCTTCGGATGCATACGAAATGCGAAATACGAAATTCGGATGTAGCCCACGAAAGCTTATGCTCTAATAAATTTGTTAGTCTCTAAGGTGCCACAAGTACTCCTGTTCTTTTTGCGGATACAGACTAAAACGGCTGCTACTCTGAAACCTGTCATATAAGATCAGGCGTAGCAAAGGCAAAAAGCAAATTAAGAAGGTCTTATATTTAAATACCCTTGAAAACAGCAATGAGATTTCTTATGGTTAAGGTTCTGGTGGAGACAGTATTGATGTGTACGATGCACAATCATCTTCAAGTAGGAGACAGCTTTCCAATTACATATGGGTGACATTTCTCAGCTGCTTGGATAACCTTGGCCCACTGCATGAACTTGGTAGTGTGGACAGTGTGGCGTTTAGAACACTAGAAATGTATAGCACTATGGCTGTTTAAATAGGTTGCTATGCCACAATAATAGCACCAAAGGTGACTGAATTCTCTATTACAATATAATGAATCTGGAGCAGGTGTTGTGTGAAGACATCTTAGTGATAAATGTCTCTTTAAATATTGTTAGTTTTAGTTAAAGGAAGTAGAGAACCTGGGGAAATATAGGAAGAAGGACAGAGACAGAGGAAGCAAAGGGATATAAGTGCTGACCATTGTCATTATGTATAAAAAACTATTATAATTGTACTAAAATTTGCATGCAATCACTAATGTTGTCAAAGAGCTGTACAGGGTAGAGGGGATAGCTTTAGAGTATTCCTTTCTATTTTTATCAGAAATATATGAATCTGTGGTGTTAGGTAATCATTTATCTCCTGCAAGGCTCTGTGGAATGCCACAAAAATCAGTGTTATAGCTCTATCATGAGCCTGCTCTTGGCAGAGCACCCACTTCAGGAGCTACTTGGGAAGTGCAAGTGTGTGAGTCCAATTTCCCCCACCCCCAAAGGCACTGCGAAGTATGTCAGTCCAGGAGGGCCAGCATTCTACCTTCCCGCCAAGGCCTTCAGACTATTTCTTCCCTTGTCAGGGTCCCAGGTGAAAAACAAAACAATCCATAGGTTTCAGAGTAGCAGCCGTGTTAGTCTGTATCCGCAAAAAGAACAGGAGTACTTGTGGCACCTTAGAGACTAACAAATTTATTAGGTTGTAGCCCACTAAAACAATCCATAGTCACCAAACAAGGTTAGATAAAAGCATAAAGGAAAAGAAAGAAAATCTCTCTTACTTCAGAGGGCCTGGGAAGTATCACAGTCCACCCTGGCATCCAATGGGTCTCCAGTATAATTCTTGGTCTCTTTCCCCTTCAGAGTCCAGGGGATTAGTGTTCTCCTTGCTGCAAGGGCAGCGACTCTGTTGGCTGTCAGACTCTGTCTGTAAGCTGGGGAGCTCAATGTCTTGTTCCCTTCCCAGGGTTTCCCACATCTGAGTGGCGTTGCCTCCTTTTATCTCTGGCAAGATTTCATGTGTGGGGAGGCCACTACTCTAGCACGAAGCAGCTCCTTATCCCCTTCAGTGCTAGTGTGGCATTTGTATACCCCATCACAAAGTCTTTGTGTCTATGAGGTTCTTGGAAAATTGATATGGCCGTTGTGACACACTATACCTATTGGGCTTCAGGAAGTGGCGTAAGCCCGCCCACTGCTAAATGGTCCCCCGCCCCAGCCTAAGGGGAGGATCCACAGGGCCTGAAACTCAAATAATTACGGGGGACAACTAATGTAAAAAACAGGGACAGGAGTGCGGTTAAAGGGTCAAAAGAAGGGAACCTGACAGGGACACACTATACCTTGGGGGTGTGCCTTGTAACCCCCATAGTCCTCATCTGTATATAATTGTGATATTGCATATAAAGCAGGTCATGTGAGGTATCAGGGAAAAGGTTATGATCAGCTGAAAGTCACTGTTTTATATATAAATATGTATATCTTTAGTGCAAATGAAGTTATGAGATTGTGTTATATGGTTGTCACTAAAATATGCTGTAAGTTGGGAAATCAGCCAGATGATAGCTCCACAGAGACAACAGCAAGGAAAGTAACCAACACCAGGGCAAGGTGTCAAGCAACCATCAACAGCCATTGTCCAGCAAGGGAGTTACAGATCAGTGACTCACCTGCATGAGGCCACATCAACGGAATTGCTCAACCTTGCCTGGGGACTCAGCAATGCCCACCGCCAGACATGCCCGAACTTGTGTTCTACAAGCTCATGGACTGAGGGTATAAAACAGAACACAGGGGGCCTGTGCTTGGCCTTTCTCCTGTCCCCAGCTATCTTGCAAGCAACAAGGACATTCTGAAGCAGTGGTGGGCAACCTGCGGCCCGTGGGCCGCATGCTACCCATCAAGGTAAACTGATTGCAGGCCGCGAGACATTTTGCTGACATTGACTGTCTGCAGGCACAGCCCCCCACAGCTCCCATTGGCCAGAAACAGTGAACCACGGCCACTGGGAGCTGCAGGAGACCGTGCCTGCGGACAGTCAACATCAGCAAAATGTCTCATGGCCCACAGTCAGATTACCCTGATGGGCTGCATGTGGCCCATGGGCTGCAGGTTGCCCACCACTGCCCTGAAGACTCCTATAGAGGGGATTGGCCCAGGTTTCAAGGGTGAAACCTGTGTACTATGAACTGCAATATCCAGTGGGGTGAGAAAAACTGCTTAATCTAGACGTTGCCCAGTCTAATAGGGTTGAGAGGTTTAGACTGCGAGCTCATTTTTTCTTTTCTTTTGGTAACTAACTCTGACTTTTTGCCTATCACTTATAATCACTTAAAATCTATCTTTTGTAGCCAATAAACTTCTTTTACTGTTTATTTTTCGCAGTGAGTTTGTATAAAGTGTGTGGCAAAACTGCTCAGGTTTGCAAAGGCAGGGGTATATCCACTTTCCATTGATGAAGTGGTGAAGCTATTAACAAATCTGCATTGCTCATCTTGAGCAGTGCAAGATGGTATATTCCTGAGGTGCAAGGCTGGGAGCTGGGGGGATTGGGCTGGTGCCTTTCCTTGTGTGATTCATGAGTGGCTCTGAGAGCATTCGTGCACTATAGCTGGGTGTGGGGCTCCACATGCTGTTGTCCTGAGTGATCGCAGTGCCTGGAAGCGCTTGCTGATTGTCACTAGCAAAGCATTCTGAGAGACAGCCCAGACGGGAGAGTAAAGAGGATACCGAGGTCCCACAGTCCCAGGCTGCACCCCGGGGAACCTGTCATAGCTGTATAGTCTGAGTTATGAGTATGCTCTATATTGTTGTCTCTCCCAGTTATAGTGGTTCCAGCTTCTCGTTGTCATACTACATGGCCAAGGTTGCCCAATGGATATAAAACAGCTGATTGAGGTAAATGCAGAGCAAGAGGGAAGTGCTGTTGTGGACTATGGGGAAATTTTACAAAACAGGATTTTGTTTCTAGGTTGACTGTCTTTTCAGTTGAAATGATTGTCCCAAATAGGTTAACATTAAGAAGTTTGGTATCATTTTTGATTGTCAGCTGAACATGGTAGATCATATTTCATTGTTGGTCAAAAGTGGATTTTTTCACTCTTTTTTATTTTTAAATTGTGATTTTTTCCCAGACAGACCACACCAAAGCACCATTGTGGTTATTAGTGTTTGTATTATGGTAAAAAGTTTTTTATCACTTCAAAAGTTTTTTTCTCTTACTTAATTGGCCTCTCAGAGTTGGTAAGACAACTCCCACCTGTTCATGCTCTCTGTATGTGTGTATATATATCTCCTCAATATATGTTCCACTCTATATGCATCCGAAGAAGTGGGCTGTAGCCCACGAAAGCTTATGCTCTAATAAATGTGTTAGTCTCTAAGGTGCCACAAGTACTCCTGTTCTTTTTGCGGATACAGACTAACACGGCTGCTACTCTGAAACCTGTATTATGGTAGTGAGATTGTGAAAGACTTTGTAAAAACACTTGATTTTGCCAATGACATTGCTTTACTAAGGGCTTGTCTACACTTACTGGGGGATCTACGAGTGATGAGCGATGAATCGGCGGTCAATTTAGCGGGTCTAGTGAAGACCCGCTAAATCGACTGCAGATCGCTCTCCTGTCGACTCCTGTACACCACCGGATCGAGAAGAGTAAGAGGAGTCGATGTGTGGACCCCACGGTAAGTAGATCTAAGCTATGTCGATTTGAGTTACGCTAATCACGTAACTTAAATTGTGTAGGTGAAATAACATTTCCCCTGTAGTGTAGACAAGGCCTTAGTATGATGTGGAATGGAATGATTGCCCTTACAGCAAAGGTAGAACAAGAAGCAACAATAATGGGATTGAAAGTAAATGCAGATAAAGCCAAGAGTAAGAAGGTAGGAAACTGGAAAACAGATCCAAAGGGGTATCTGAATGGAAAGTAAATCAAACAAGTAGAAGAGTTCTGCAACGTGGGGAATGTGATGACATTTGAAACTGGTAGCAATAAATATATTTATGAGGTGAGGAAAAGCAAACACCACTTTTGGAACGATGCACACCATCTGGTCAAACAGAGATCTCCACACCAAACTAAGGGGCAAATTATACTGAGCACACTAGTGTATGGAGCAGAGACTTAGCCGATGACAGTGACTAACAAAAAGAGGTGGCCAAAGAAGATATTACACATTTCATGGAAAGACAAAATAACAAATGTGAGAATAAAGGAGCTAACAGAGCAGGATAAGTTAGAAAATACCACCAAAGAAAGAAGGTTTGGGTGGCTGGGACATGTACACCGTATGGAAGATGGGAGACATGCTAAAGAAGCATTTAATTGGATACCCAAGGGAGGAAAGAGAAAATGAAGAAAGCCCAGGAAGAACTGGCAGAAGACAGTGACAGAGGATATTGGATGTACTGGCATCACCGGGAAGAAGTACCACAACTAGCGAGCAACCATAACCAGTGAAGGAACTGGACTTCCCAATGTGTCATTGGCACTGTGGTGGGGTGGCTGCCCCACCCCTATGAGAGATTAGGCTAGGGCAGGCCAGAGCGGCTGCGTCGAGAGGCAGCCAATCAGGGAAGGCCTGTGGGAGAGCCAATGAGGGCTGAGCAAGTGATGGCCAATCAGGGCCATGCTCAGCTCTATATAAAGGCTGCCTAGGAGAGGAGTAGGCAGTCTCTCCCAGACCTCCAACAGGGAAGGTCTGTCTCCTGAGCTAGGAGACCAGCACTGGGGATAGTGCAGTGCTGGGCAGGCTCGGGGGGGCCGAAGGGAACTTCAGCCCGCTACCTGCCAGGCTGCAGGCCCTGAGGGAAGGGCCTAAAGGGTGCAAAGGGTCAGAGGGGAAGTGACCCAGGGAGAGCGAACAGCAAGCGAGGGGAGAGAAGGACGGCAGGGAGGTTGACGCTAGAGGGTCCCTGGGTCGGGACCCAGAGTAGCGGGTGGGCCTGGGTCCCCCCATTCCCTCTTATATTACACCTGGCTGTGGGAAGTGACCATATTGGACTACACCATACCCCTGATGGAAGGGGTTAGACTTTGGGGTGTGGATGGTCGCTGCGGCCGGTGGAGGACTGCTGTTAACCCCCCCCAGAAGGAGGTGAGAATGGACTAAGGGGCACTGCCGGAGGGCAGTGTCCTGAAGGGGACGCCATGAGCAGAAGGGAGCAACGCGGGTCCAGGCACCAATGGAGGGCGAGAGACGGACGGGACACCACCAGGAGAGGGCGCTCCCCATGGACTGAGCTAATTCCCAGAGCAACCACTGGGAGGCGCCGCAGGGGTGAGTCCCAATGCCGTCACAGGCACATTGGAACTAAGATCTAAGGTAGGTCCCCATTGTGCTAGACACTGTATAAACACATAAAAACGACACAGTTCCTCCGGTAAAGAGTTTGCAATGTAAGTTTAAAACAGGTGGATGCAACAAACAGATAAAGAAACATGAGGTAACGATGAGGCAATATTAGTTAGCAAGATAAGCAGCAGTCGCTGAAAACCAGCTGCCTAACTGTTGTCAAGTGGTTTTTTTGTAGGCATTGTGGCAGACGAGAGTTTTAAAGAGGTATTTGAAGGAGGATGTTGAAGTGTTTTTGTGGAAGTTTACACGAAACTCCTCCCGTGCATGATAGGCAGCATGGAATAAAGCCTAAAGGTGCTTGTTTGAAAACGCACCAAGTGAGTGATGAAGGGTGGTATCACTTGCAAAGCAGAGGTGGGAGCTGACATCTAGATAGCATATAAGATATGATAGGACAGGGCTAGGTCATGACAGGCCTTAAAAGCAAAGATAAGTGTTTAGTGTTTGATGCAGTGGAAAAGGAAGCCAATGGAGGGATGCAAAGAGAAGAGACACCACCTGGTCAAAGCACTGAACCAGGTTGTTGATCTTTGCAGCAGTGTTTTGAATGGCTGGAGAGGAGGAGAATACAGTAGCTGAGACACAAAGTGCTAAAAGCATGGACAAGTGTTTTATGTGCCTTTCTCACCCCTAGGCTATGCCCCTGTAATTATCTGTATTTAGGTCTATCCTTGGGTCTGCAGGCCAGAGTTCATGCAGAATATGACCGTATGACCACTCAAGGGCTTATGGTTATGCTTTGAGCATTGTGGTAGCTATTTGTTATACATTAGACTTAGTTCTTTTGGTATATATAGATCATTGTCTCCTGCTGTACCATCCATTATAATATTTGGTAGGATTAGGACTGCTGACAGAAATCCCACTGCATAATCTTGAGAGGACAAGAAGCAAGCCTGTGACTTTTAGGCATTGTCTACACTGCAGGGGAAATTTGAACTAAGCTACGCAACTTGAGTTATGTAAATAGCGTAATTCAAATCAACGTAGCTTAGACCTACTTACCACGGGGGCCACACTATGCAATGTCAATGGGAGACACTCTCCCATCAACTCCCCCTACTCTTCTCGATCCGGTGGAGGACAGGAATTGATGGGACTGCGATCTGCGATCGATTTAGTGGGTCTTCACTAGACCCGCTAAATCGGCCGCCGATGCATCAATTGCCGCTCGTTGATCCCCTGGTAAGTGTAGACAAGCCCCTAGAGAAGCTGAGCACCCACAACTTCCATTAGGTGAGGCTAAAAAAAAATATTTAACCTTCTTTTCAGTCTGTTTATGTTTGAAGATGTATTTATTGGTTTCTGGTGGGGTGAGTTATGAGGTTTTTCCAATCTCTATTCAGTTAAGTATTTTGTTGTTTGTTCCTCTTGCCTGTTTTGACATGTATGTTTTTGTTATGTACAGTGATGTTTGCTTTACTTTTTAATCTACATTGTTTGTTTAGTTATTCTCTATATTAATGTACTAATAGTGCTATCTCTAGCATTCCATGTGTCTCTTTGGGCTACAGATTGCATGCCATTAAAAAAACCCACTAAAATAATACTATATATATGCCTTGCTTATATTTCAGTGTGGCTGAATTACTAATCTTTGATCTGGTAGAAGTCTATATATGATTCTGCACAATGATGCTTTTCACTGTCTTCAGCCGTTAGAGCACTCTACCATACATTAGAGGCATCCTTCAAAAGAGAGACACTAAAGTGATGAGTGTTCTGAATACATCTAGATACAGTTGTTACAGAAGAGAGACTATTGCTGGTTTCTTGGTTAGCATTCCTTCTCTATCGTTCACATACTGTATTGCAACCATAAATAAATTAGCTCTAATGCAAATGTCTATAAGAGATTGCTGAGTGCATGTTGCCAACCATTATGTCCCACAGTATCACATCAGTACAAGTATTTCTTCTTTCAAAGGCACTGTTAGAGAATATAACAAAATACACTCCATCTTAGAAAGGTCAATGAAGTGGAAAGTCACGGGAGTCAGACTGGAATAACTGTATAAACCAACCTGGCTGGACTTGTTTTGTCTGAGAGCTAATCAAATCTGTATCATCACAAACTTTTCTGCTTGCTTAACCTTGTTTTAAAAACAATACCTTCTAGTAGTTAGGATCAAGTCCAATTTTACATAATTTAAGAATGAGCTTTATAAATAGTACTTAGCATGAAGATGAAAAGTAGAATTCCATTTCTAACACTGTGCATTTATTACAAAATATTGCTCAATAACCTAACTGCAACGGTAACCAATTTAATTAAAAATATTTTAATCTCTGTGTTTTGGAGTAAGCAGAGAACATTTTTTGCCATAATTATAGGTGAGTGCAGAGAATAATAACTGTCTATAGAAAGATGATAATGCTTCTTGTTGCTGGTTATCCATGAAGTTTAAGGTGTAGTGAACACCAAACCAAACCCAATTTGTATTAATAATTTTTTAATAATTGCAATGGCCAAGATTTTCAAATGTGCTTAGTGAGTTTAGGAGACACCATTTTGGGGTACCCAACTTGAGACAACTGAACAGGACTGATTTTCGGAAGTACTGAGCATACACCTTCTGAAAATCAGGTGCCAAGGTTTGTCAGGTTAGACAACCAAAATCATTGGTCACTTGAAAAAATCCAGGGTCCTTTCTATAATGTAGAGGTAGACCTGAACTGAATCATTTATCATGTTTTTATTGCCTTTGGAAAGGTTTAGATCTAAACTCTGTTGCTCAGGCCCCAATTTTAAAATCTGTGTTCTGTTAATACTATGTAATGCAAGTTATTGTACCTTATTCTCATCACAAGATAGAACTTACATCGTTCACAAATAACGTTTTGTGAAAATCATCACACTCCAAGTGAAACCACTGAAGTTAAAAAAGCATAGAAATAAATTATTAAAACAGTGAGTGGAGTACAAAGAACAAGTATTGGCCAGTTAGAATGGAATGGAAAGGGAAATTTACCCTGAGTGTCTTCTCTTCCATGTTAATAATACTGAATTTAGTTCCTTTTTACCTGACCTTTTCCCAGTGTTTTACAAACTGAACAAATACTTGCTTAGTCAGTTACTGAATATGAGCTGTGATGTCAGCAGGTCACAACTTAAAGTCCTTCAGCTCATGAATGGAGACATCAGAAAGGTGATCAAGCATTAGGAAGTTTGAATAGGCAGTGAGAATAATTGGATTTTTATGTACATCTCTATAACCGGGGTTTCTTATCAGTTTTGGTGGAGCTAAATATTGTGGGCCAGATTCTACCAAATGTATTTATATTGAGTGTACTACTTTACCCCATAAGTATTCCCATATGTTTTCAGTACTACTTGGCTAAGGCACAGCTAGCTTGACCTTAAATTAGGAAAGACTGAAGTGATACTGGGAGAAGAGGAAAACATTCTAAGGAGCTAGCCAGAACCTCACCATCCAGCAGAGGTATCCGTTTTTCATTTATTAACGTATGTGAAGGCTTGAGGTCTTTCTGGACTCCCTAATCATGGATAGCTTAATACCAACTGTGGTGGGAAATGCACTTTTCATGTCCATCATGACCTGAACTATGCAACTTCCTCTCGGGTGAGGACCTGCACAGTCAATCAGTGTGTTTACCACCACTAGTCTGGATGACTGTAAGTCACAATATCTGAGGCTAAAGGTGGAGGCAATACATAAGAGTAAGGGAGTGAGGAGTACTTGGAAAATGTTTGCAAGAGCTGGAGATAAGGTATTCACCAGCAGAGTTAATGCTGTACCCAAGCTTAACTATTTTCAGATCATGTTGCAAGACTCACTTTTGTGCAGAAGTCTTCTTGAAAATAACCAAAGACGAGAGAGAGAGAGAGACCAAATAGTGAGCAAAGTTAACAAATCTATGAGAGACAAAGTTAAGCAGCTCTATTCAAAGCTCTATTCAAAGCTTCCTGTAATTGCCAGATATGCTGAAGAATACTTGGAGTGCTATGGTGATGAATGCCCCAGAAATACTGAGATAGGGAACAATGTTCTTTCTCAGCACCAGCCAGATGTCTCAGATTTTGATCTGGTGGCAGTATTCTACAGAAGCTCTGCAAGATTGAGAAAAACAGGGAGACCAGCAAATAAGGATGTACAATAACTCATCTGCCATATGATGAAGGCATATATGAATCTGTGATTCAGTATGGATTGCAACAATTTGAAAAAAAAAGACAAATTGACATGGTGACAGTTTCACAATCAGATATAGCAGCATTAATCTATGCGATTAATTGGTTATACTGGTTGTTGTCCTTGGAGCAAATTCTGTTGTAAGTTACAGTGCAATCGCATTGACTTCACTAAGGTTGAACAAAATTTGGTCATTGTCTTTAAGATGGTCTTTTTCCTGCACCAATCTGTTCTCTGTGGTTTTGCTTGGAGCAATGTAAAAATCTCAGCCAATATTTTGTTCTCAACTCCCACAAGCCGATGTCTCAGAGCCAGCGTCTTGTTACATAACACATGAACACCTTTGGCTGCAGACTGGCTAATTCCACTTGCTTCCAAAACACAAAGAACACCATACAACAGCTTGTAAAGCAATTAAAAAGGAAACAAAAAATAAAGAATATGAAAAAAGTGATAGCCTCACACTTAAAATGAAGAACTCCAGTTTCTAGGAACCCTGAAGAAGCAACTGTTACTCTTCCTACTGTATTTTCCACTACATGCATCCGATAAAGTGGGCTGTAGCCCACAAAAGCTTATGCTCAAATAAATTTGTTAGTCTCTAAGGTGCCACAAGTACTCCTGTTCTTCCTAAGTGTTCATTAGAGCTTTGATGTTCAATGATGCATTACTACTTTCTTATCGCCTGAGAGACAATGAGGTAATATCTTTTACTGGACCAACTTCTGTTGGTGGAAGATACAAGCTTTTGAGCTTCACAGAGCTCTCTTGGTTTCTAGAGGAGTTGAACACCTGAATAGGACTTGTGGGTGCTCAGCTTCTCTAAAAGTCAAGCCCTTAATTTTTAAGGTGTGCCTTCCATGCTGCCCTTCATTTGGAGTGATGTCTCCACATCTATTTGCCAATGAACATTCAGGTTTCTCTGTAAAATCTGTTAACAGTGAAGGGATGGATACTTAACTAGAAAAAAAAAATCCAAGCTATTAACATATATAGATGCTCGCTTTTGTCCTCCTCTTATCTGGTTACAGCCCTTACTGATTCTGTCATGTTACTTTTAGGTACTGTGCTTCTATGCTCCTTGGAGCTAGGACAGTGTCTTTATCTCACTCATTTTTAAGCATTCAAAAGCTAGATAATAATCACTGGGTAGCTAATATTGTTTGTGGGTGAGCTGTTCTAAGGCATTAGTGGAGGATATAGTTGTAATTATAGTTTGGTGTATTTGAGGAATGGGTTCTTGTTTTGGCTTGCCTGTGGCTCTAGTGTTACTTCTTAGGCTCTGTTGCCTTTAGTCTAAATTTTCAAAAGTAACAAGTGATTTGGGTGCCCCATTTTTGAGGTGTTCAGATTAAGACATCTTAAAATGGACTGATTTTTAGACAGTACTGAGCATCCATTCTCTGAAAACCAGGCCTCTTTAAAGTATCAGGTTGGGCACCCAAAATTGGGGCACCCAAATCAGTCACTTTTGACAATGTAGACCTTGTTTTTCCAAAATCAGTTCTTACGTGCATCTTTGTTAGGTGCTGCAGGAGCCTGCAGGCATGGGTACCATAAAAATGAAAAGTAATCATTTCAAATGACCAACCCACCTCTTTGTGCCCAAAGATGTGATCTGAGTAGTCGCTATTTTAGCTGCAATTTGTTTTTAGTTTATTTTTAATGTTTCTCTAATGATCCTTCCAATCATTGTGTGATGAACTGTCACCAGGTCTTGACATAATTAAATGTAACATATCCAACATTAAAAAATCTGTTTAAACAATGATTAATCATTAATGCATGGCATCACATAATTTGGTCTAATGTAATGTATCCTAATTTAATCTCTTCTGGATTCAATTAAACTGATTGAGAATTTGTCTAATTCTACACACCAAGGGTCTGGACATATTTTTATTCTAGGTGTCACAATACAGAATTTAATATTTATCTTCACCCTCATATTCTTATTCTAATCACTTTCTCAGACAATTTAAGATGTCCTCCAACTCATAAGGTCACTAGGCCCTATTTTACCTCCAGTGTAGGATTAGCCTTTATTTTTACCAGTTCAGGTCTCACAAGCATATTCTCCTTGATTCAGATAATACTGATAATTTGTTTCACTCTGTAGTCTCTGCAAATCTTCATAAAACAGCTGTGTTAGATAGCTGCAGTGTAAGACCTAGCCTTAAGCCTCTATGTATTATTTTGTTTTCAGTGTTTGATGGGTGGCATTTATGTTTGATGGATGGATTAGATGACCCAATATTTCTCCTTCATCTCTAAAATCTCCATTTGTGTGTATATATACACACACACATATATACACACACAAATGGAGATTTTAGAGATGAAGGAGAAATATTGGATCATTTAATCCATCCGTCATATATATATATATCCCTAGACATGGCTAATGGCATTAACCACAGGCTGTGAATCAAAGTAGGCCTTGTTAGAATAGCCATACTGGGTGTCACCTAACCAAGTCAGCACTTTCGTGGCCTAAGAGGATTGTACAAGAACACCCAGAGTTCTCAAGTAACTACATAACCAAATTCCCAGGAGATGGTACAGGAATACACCGATCCCTCACAAAATAAGGATAGAATGACAGGATAGTGAATGGATGAGGTTGTTTTGTTCGAATTAGCGGGTACAAGATAATAACAAGGAGCATATAGAATGTAATGCGTAACCTTTTTGTATCAATGTATAAAAGCAGAGTGGAAGGAGGGGCATCTTTGTACTGGCTTATAGGACAGCATCAAGTTATGTTGATTAAGCTGGTACCTTCCAGTGGGCATACATGGGTTAGTGTTCCTGTAACAGTGGAGCCAATAAACAATAAACTTGGCTGAGCGCCTTCGCCACAGATCTGAGCCTGTGGTCTTTCTTTGTGAATAACATTGAGGTCTGCTGAATCATCAAGCTGCAAGCTACTCTGGTGTAGCTAACACCAGAGTTCCACCAACAGCATAGGAGCAATTCACAGTCGCATCAGACAGCTCTAACAACAATATATATATTTACAAAAAATACTCTTATTGTATTAAATATTACTGGTTAAATTCTGGACATTCATCTGATTGTCGATCATAAATCCTCTTGAATTACAAATAGTTTATTGTTCTCCTAGGTTATTATTTCTGGTAAGAAGCAATTCTGTTCTGAGAACATTGTGAATCTTAATTTTTTTATGCAGATTTCATACTCAACAAAATGCCAGCTGTGGTCTTTTTTCACAAAGAGATTTGAGTCTTACCAGATTCCATTTGTCCTTCCCTTCTCAATCTGTCACTGCTTTTCCTTGACCTTTATCTAAACTGGGTAAGGATCTCCCTCAGCTGGCCATGTTATCGATAGCCACTTCAGAGATGATAACTGATGAACAGGCGATTTATAATCTGGATTCCTGCAATGTATTATTTGATCATTTTGACTTATATTTATGTAGCATATTTTATCTAAAAGGATCGGAAAACTTTTTACAAATTGTATAGTTATTCCATACCAAAAAAATGTTGAGTGTTAAAAGTACATCATTAATCCCTCAAAAGTTGGGAAATACCAACGTTCATGCAGCCTTAACTCAAGTCCCTCATTTGTGTGGAAGAGACAGTCTTGAAATACATGGTCGCCCTTCTATTTCTAAAATAATATATATTACTTGTTTGTGTACAGCCTTATAGATATATACATAGAATTCTCTAATAATTTTTCGTTCTTTTATTAAAACTATTTTCATTATTATGACACCTTAACGGAGGTCCAAATTCCCAGATAGTGTAAAAGGGCATAGCTCCATCAAAGCCATCTACACCAGTTGGAAATCTAGACCCTCCTTTTTTTAAGATAAGTTCTTTTCTCTACAATATTTATTGTGTTAATTTATGGTTCATTTCTGCAACACTCACTAAATTGAGGAGCACTTACTCATGCAATTAGTTCCATTGATGTCAGTGACTAAGTGCTCCTCAAAGTGAGTAAAAGTTGCAAAATCAGTCCCTTTGTCATCATACGTACTATATGTAAAACACAAACAATATTTTCCTTTAAACCACCAGAACAGCCATTTTTAGAAGAAATTTAGGGTATGAAGCTAAAAAATTAACTTAAGACCTGATTCCTTCTTCCCCCCCCCCAATACACTGAGTAATAGTCTACTTGTGCATAGAAATAGAATTGTATGTGAGAAAGATTGGTAGAATTTGGCCCTTAGTTATGAGTATAGGTGGCCTGCATGGGCCCTCAAATTTTCACAATTTCGTTGTGATGTGCTCTTAATCAGCAGTATGTTGTGTGAGTAGAGTTTTCTATGTGCTTTCCATATAAATGACTTTCATGAAATCTTTTTCTGGCATACCCAGATAAGTGCACAGCACTACAGGATGCTAAACATGTAAAACAAAGATTGTAGAAAAAATTGTTTGCTATTACGTGACATGGGATCATGCAGTTAGAGACGGTATTGTAATGCATACATATAAGGGAGTTTAGTTTGTGTATGCAACGTTATCTTTGGCACTTTTTGATGCTTAAGTAATTAGCCATGAGATTTTAAGTTCTCTTGACACAGAGTTGGTTTCTGTCATCCTTAGTCACATTGAGTAGCTAGTGTCAGCAACTGGGATGTGGGAGTAGGACCTAGCGGTTAGAGCCAGAGCCAGGAGTTGGAGCCAAGACTCAGAGTCAGAAGTAGGGCAAGGGACCAGGGCAGGCACAAGCATTGAGTATCCAGCAACCTGCTGCTGCTGGGTTTAAGAGCACACCTGCTGGTTCCCCTCAGCCAACCAGGCACAGCAGCCCATCAGGCAATTCTGCTGTAGCTCACCTGTGTTCATTAGTCTCCCTGGAGTGTGAGCTAGCTAGTCCCAGGGTCAGCTGCAGGCCCTCTTTCTTAACAGCTAGTTACTCTGAATAGTCCCATTGACTTTTGTGGGAATATTCAAATTATAAGGTATGCCTCAACATGGAGGAGAGTTGAAGAATATGGCTCAGTGTTTTGTAAGGCTGCTTTTTTAAGGAGGGGGCACAATTTTTAGAGGCCAAATTTTTTGGACAATTCTTAAAATGTGTGGCTAGAGATGATAGAAATAAAATGTCTTTTTTCCATTCATTGCTTCCACATGATCAACTTGACTCTGATTAGTAGGACGAATTACCCCACATTATTGAAAAGTCATATATGAATGAATGAATGAAATTTTAGTTTTGCTTCTAGATTAGACCAAACTTCTGGTAGCATCAATTGTCAGTGATCTTTCCTGTGCATAACCTTGGAAGGAATAGATACCTAAGCAGCAAAATAGGGGAGATAAATTTTATGAGGAAAAGTGAGCAACATACCAGACTCACCACATCAATTTAGACATATAAGGTCAGATTGTGATTGCCATATCATGCTAAATCTCACCAGAGCTACTCTCAGAGTACAGTACTACTCAGTGTGGGTAGAACTGTCACAATTCAGCCTTTAATGAAGGCCATGTGGTAAAGTAGAGTCACATCAAAATAAATTAGGAATCTATTTCAACACACAAACATGGACTAAAACTGTATGTAATACACAAAGGTTCCATGGGTCTCCATCTAATACACAAGAAGATTTTTTGCATTCTTTGGTCTCCAAACTAGAATGTCTCATAATATTATAAAACCATGCAGGGCAATAATCCTGATGAAATGTTTGTTTGTTTCTTTTTTTAAAACCTGTTTCCACAGGAATAAAAAAAAAAACATGGTAAACTTTTTTTAGGTTTTAACTGTTGTAAAAGTTTACTCTTACAAAACTTAAATTATGGACCAGATTTTATCTGTAATTATCCCTTTAAGATAATGCAGTTCAATAAGATTCTTTCTTTATTAATTTCTAATAGACTGTAAATCACATTGGGGTGCATTCCATGAAAAGTTTGCTATATAACAGTAGATTTTATTTTAACATAAGTTAGAGCAATACCTTTTTTGGATTCAAGAAAATACTTCCATCACTCATAAATTGACAGTGTTCCTATATCACAGCTAAAGCACGGTATCTGGGATATTTTCACACAGTGTGTGTGTGTGAAATTTCCATAAAAGAGATATTCCTTATCACGGATGACAATCCAATAACCAGAAAAACTTAAATGTAGCTTCACTGTAGCTCATAAACAGTTCTGAGAGATCAGGTTTGTTTTACAGCGCAAATATAAATATGAAAGTTAACATGTTGCCTAAAGATGGGTTAGACTAGAATATCATTTTTCAGAATATGTATTCTCAAGTATTTAGTAACTTATTTATAAATAGTCGGATTGAAACTATTCTCCTGTTGTTGAGCTATAAAAATGATACTCCAAAACAGGTTGATTTTGATTTCTCAAATAACTTTAACTTATCTTATGTGATTCTTGGCTGATATAATATTTCTCAATTATTACCAAGACATTTTTCCTGCATAATGTCAGAATCTTTGCCACACGTAACCTATGCTTATGAAAAATAATTAGTTGTTAATGAAAACAACTGTCTCATTAAGAAAGGAGAAACTCCCATGAAAGGAGTTTTGAGAATGTAGTAAAACTCAAAAGTCTATTAAGACAACGGTGAAGTCTTATGCTAGTTTCACTATACTACTTTGTGGGTTACAGGTAAATGTACTATTTTATAAGTAGAATCTAGGTGTTTCTAATGCACTCATCACTTGTCTTAAGCAATACTTCAACGCTGACCTAATGTGTTATAAAAAAGAACATATACATGGATATGATAAATTATCTTTTTGTACCCAATTTTTTCTTAATATTGATCAATGAAGTATTTGCTGTCTAAACATTAGAACTATAGAATAATTTAACTGTGTGAAAGACAAGCTATTGTTAAGCAGTTCTCAAAATATTTGTTTTCTCTATCTGTTTCTCATCAATACGCTCACAAATGGGCTGGTATCTGTTACATTACAGCACTAATCTAAAACTGCTTTCTGGAGTTCCCCTCCTAGTCAATTACGGACCCTCTCCAATCTGGTCTCTGTCCCCAGCACTCCATAGAAACAGCTCTCATCAAAGACTCTAACAACTTCTTCCTGGCCAAAGCAGTACTCCATCTTCCTCATCCCTGAGAACCAGAGGAGGTCTATATCTCTTCTGAGTTTTATTTGGAGGATCCTCCTCACCTCCCATCCAGCTTTCTGCAGGGGTCCCATAGGACTCAGTCTTTGGCCTGCTCCTGTTCTTCCTCTATACCCTCTCTTTGGATGATCTCATTTGCAAACATGATTTCAACTCTACATGGACTCCTCACAGATCTCTTTCTTTCCACTACTGACTTGATTCTTTCTGTCCAAACCAAAATCTCAGGATGTCTTCCTGATGTCTACTTATAGATTTCAAGATACCAGTTTAAGATCAACATGGCCAAAACAGAGTTTTTCATCTTCCCCCCCAAACCGCTTCCTCCTTTCTCAGTCCCCCTTCCCATCGCTCCTTCCTGGACCTGTCCTCCCGTCTTGCCAGGGCCTTCATGGAGGTCACCTCAAGTCTTCTACCTATTTAGATCCCAAGATGTGTGGAATGACAGACAGTGGTATTTCTCTTGATTACTTGACATCAACCCAAATACCAGGGCTTATGGCCTGATATAAAGCCAATCAAAGTCAATGGGAGGTTTCCTATTGACTTCACTGGGCATTGGATCTGACCCTTTATGAAGAGTGATATATATTGTGACCACTTATGTTTACCATGTCCTTTTTTACATTATTAAATTTATGAACTGTATTCTTGTAACACTAGGTCTGTAGGTATTTTTCCAGTTTTTACTCAGTCTTATTCAGCCATTGTTTGCTAGTTTTAGTTTTGCAGTGTTTGTAATTCTTTTTTTTATTCACTGTTTCCTTCAGTGCTACAGTATTCTGTATATGTCTTTGCTTCCACACTTTTTCAGATGGTTAATGACTAATTTACTTCAAAGGTACTAGTGTAGTGGCAGCGATGAAACTCAGAATAGATGGAGTGGTACCTAAATACATGCAAAAAAGTACTAGAATTTCATTGTTTTTGCTTGTTTTTTGTGAAATGAAGACAAAAGCGCAGAATGTATAGCATTACCTGAAGCAATTTAGAGATATATCATTTTTATGTGAAAATGGTCTTTGTTTATAGTTAAGTTGAAATAACTTTCTGTTCATTTTCTTCAATTTTTAAAAACCATGTCCATCCTATTAGTGAGACTCCTTTCTGTTGAACTTATTCCTGAGACATTTTCAGTTGTTTGCCAGTCCAACACTGACAGAATGCCTCATCCTGCTCTGAATGCAAATCCCTATAATTTTTTTTAACTTTTTAAAAATACGTTTTATTAAGGTGAAGTTACAATAAAAGATTAACATACTACATCGTACATAACTTATTTACTTATTCAGGATCAAGTTAATATGCAAAGAACCTGGGTAAGGAAAAAGTGAACTATATAAATTAAATATTGTAATAATTATATTGTAGGTCTAGAATTTATTTTCACTTGATCATTGTGCCAAAAGTGGGTTGTGGGGAACAAGTTTGGATACAACAAAACTTTAATGAAACCTATACCCAACACTTGAACCAAGTTTCCAAAAGGTTTGGCTGTTTCTCTCTCTTTCCAATATTCTCACTTGGCCTGGAATGAATGCAGAAACACCAGAGTACCACAAGAATGTCTATCATCGTGTTATTTCTGGTCCAACTAGAATCTAAAAATCTCAAGAGAGTCTGTTCTCATAAGATTTCAGCTCAATTTTTCAGACCCATTTTAGATAAACATCTTAAAATTTGTCTGCTTATCAGAACTGTTGAACTGCTAAATCACTTGAAGTTAGCCCATCACTGAAGGCCAAACCCTGCAGTCCTTACTTAATCACATTTCCCAATGGGAGATTCATCTGAGGTGGGCCTGTGGGTTTTCGCCTTATGTATGCAAGGCTTGAAGGAAAAAGGAAATGATGAAAAAGGAGAGTACCATCAATTAGCTCATGATGGGAAAGGAATGTGTGTTAATGAGCGAACAGCATTACAAAGGAAATGATAATCTTGGTCTGCACTGCCATATGAAGTATCCCCAAAACACTATTGGAGGGTTTTGACACACAGGCTTCAGTGGCTGCTATATCGCTATAACGGGAGAGGGCAGTCTCATACAGATACCATCTCCAGATAGACATTTTGACTCTCAGAAGTTGTCACTAGAGCTGGACTAAAATTTTCCAGTGGATCAGCTTTTTATTGGAAAATGCTGATTTGACAGAATCAAACTATTCTGCAGGAACGTTTAACATTAAAAATTCTAACAGAAACCAGGCAGCAGGCTTGGCATGGTTTCCTGCCAGCCAACTGGCTACCTGGGATCTCTTGCTCCCTGGCAGTCCACATAGCAGGCAGCTGCAGAGCATGGCAACCTGGATCCTAAGTTTCCCAGGTAATCAACTCCTTGGAAGGTGGGCTTCCCAGCTGGCTGAGTAACTGGACTGCCCACCTGGCAGTGGGTGGGCAGGCTACCTTACTCCCCAGGTGGCCAGCTTGCCAGACAGCCTGGAATTTTTCAAAACTTTCCATCCCATGGAAAATTTTGCATTTTTGAGTTTTTCTTCTGATTCATAACATTGGCTTTTGGGGTTTTATTTGTAAATGCAAAATTTTCTGTGAAGAGGAAAGTCCAGATACCACAGAGCTCTAGTTCTCATATTGCTATCTGACAGCCATCAGAGAAAAGAACAACCCAAAACCATGCTACAGGTCCTGGTAAACGTTTCAATACTTTGTAACTAAGTTAAGTCAAACCTGCATTTCTGCTGTATTCAGCTAGACAGGTTTATTTTTATACCTACCTTTTATTTAATGTTTTTCTATCTCTTTAAAATTGCCAATAAAATATTCATTTTAAAATGACCTGCACTGGTCTCAGAATTTCTAGTTGGGGTGGTTATGGAGGGGCACCTTAAAGAGAAACTGTCTTCTAGGGAGGCAGACAAAGCAGTAGATAATGGCTGAAGTACATGATCTCAGGTATAGAGAAGGCTACAATCTGCTGATGGCAAGAGCCAAGAAACCTGAGAAGCACTAGGTAAAGTTACAACGCTCAAAGCAAAGGCACTTGAAATTGACACATGGTTTTGGTTTTACTGAAATCCTGGTTAGTGATGCTGCTTTTGAAAATTATGTTATGACAGCTGTAGCATCATGCATTTCCATTATAAGGCCCTGTGTTCAGTGGCTTATAACTTTGCTATATTTAAACCAGTCATTCTGAAATTTCCATGCTGTGTGTGTGCCATGGGCTGAATTATTTTTAAGTTTCAGTTGAAACAGTTCAACTGTTTCCAAAATGAGATTAAGGAAAATATGTTGTTTTGCCCATAATCATTTCAAGGAGAAGCTCTACCTCCTCCATGGTTTGGAGCAGCAGAGATCAGAGGAGAAGAAAGGCATAGAATGGGGGAGAAAGAAATAGAGGGGAACAAGCTACAGAGCAGAGGGACAGGGGACTTTATAACAACTCAAGTACAATCCCCTGCAGAACCTGGAATTAAATCCATTATTCTGGAATCTCAACACTCGTTTGCTGTGTAGCAAATAGCTGTGAAACCCATTAGTAATGTGTGAGTCTCTGTCTCCCTCTTGTGCAATGTCTGCATAAAAATAACAGCCTATTACTGCTATCAGTTTCTCCTTTAGATCAGTTAGTTAGTGGACTGTGCTGTGGATCTGCAGGTTCCAACCCAGCTAATGACTGATATGGAGGACATTATTCCATACAATGGAATTTCTGATTTTTAAGTTTGCTTGTTAGAATTTTAGGAAATTATATCAAAACAAACAAACAAAAAAACTATATTAAAAGAATGTTAAGGTTGCAAAATCAAGCACTCAAGAGTTGGAAATTAAGGTTATTTGTGCACCTTGTACATATGCATTATGATATAGCCTTTAATTACATGATCACATAGTGACTTTGCATATAGGGTTTTTTATTTTTCTATTTATAGTGATATTACAAAATATCTGAAATAATGCATTTCTCATAAGTAGCATACATGGTTTGTTTTACTACAAGCTTGTTTACACATGAAAATTAATCCAGAATAAAGTTGGGTGTGATTTAAAGTGGATTAACTATTTCTGATAAATCGCATATGTGGCCATTCTTATTCTAGAATAAGCATGACTTATTCTGAAGTAGGTTAATCCACTTACAAAGAATAAGCGACAATTATTCCAGAATAAGAGTGTCCACCCATGGAATTTATCAAGAATAGTTAATCAGGAATAGCTATCCAGAATAGTAAACAAGCCCTTGTATGCAAGTGTAGCCCGTGAGGCTAGTCTGTAGCTTGCTATATTGCATAATGCAGGGATCGGCAACCTTTGGCACGCGGCTCGCCTGGGTAAGCACCCTGGCAGGCCGGGCTGGTTTGTTTACCTGCCGCTTCCACAAGTTCGGCCGATCGCGGCTCCCACTGGCCGCGGTTCGCTGTCCCAGGCCAATGGGGGCTGCGGGAAGCGGCATGGGCCAAGGGATGTGCTGGCCGCTACTTCCCGCAGCCCCCATTGGCCTGGGACAGGCCACATTTCATAGTAGTGCCACATTCACAAGCATGGCTTCCAACTTTGTCTATGAAAATGCACATAATCCCTTTTATGTACATAAAACATGTATTTCCTGATACAGATGGCCAATGAGATGCACAAATGCACATGATAAAGTAGTATCCTCAAATGAATTTAGAGGACAGTTTGACATCAGCTGAAAATATGGCCTAAAAATTCCTAGTGCATATTATTTAATCTATCATCTAATGTTTTAGAAAATAGAAAACTACAGTTAAATTCAACTAATTTACTTCAAGTTTGTAATTCTTATTATATTAATTCTTTTAGGAAGATGTTTATTCTTCATACTGGAATAAAAAACTTTTATACACTGGGCAGTGTTGCTTTTTTAGTATTGCACTGCAAAATTCAGTTCTCTGAAAATTGTCATGTTTTGAGGTCACTTGAGTTCAGCTTTGACTTTAGCACTCTTCTAGGTACAGAAGCCTCACCTTCTCTGTGGTAGGAGTCATCTCATTGATTGTCTTCAGTAAAAGGAAATGGCTCATGCATCTTTTGTACATTATAATAAATGTCCTTTTGCATTATAATTGAATGGTGATTGTTGTGTTCAATCAATGAGAAAGGTTAAAGGAGCTTCTCTGCCAGCATTTTTAATGGAGAAGTCGATTAAGATTCAGTTTAATCATTCTGGCTGCCTCAGAATTAAAGCAACAAAGCCCATCAATGGCACTATAATTACCAGTCTTTCTGTAAGTTTACACTGCTATTTATGCAGCCATAAATTTTGTTATAATGCACAGCGTGACCAGGTTAACTTGCTTTGTTTGTAATGCAAAATATTTCCCTTAATTGTATTGCGGATAAGAAATTGTTATGATGAAGTATATATAATTCAGTCTCATAAAAAAACTGGGTAGACTCTGACTGAAGTGAATCAGCATGGTAGTTTGTGTTAAATAGTTTAAAGTCATGGCCTTAACCTTGGGACACTTGAAACATATTTCACTTTATTGAAGATGGGAGACTAGCATCTCTCCCAGGTGACTATAAAGGGTCAAATATATTATTCTAATCCCTGTTCCAAAAACAGAAAAAAGGTCATGATATAGTACCTATTGCATGCTGCAAGGAATGAAAAATTCACATCGGGGACATAGGTGCAAATCTATTTTAGACATGGCCTTTAAAATGTTTCTAAAATTGAATGATTAAGTGGTTATGAACAAGAAAAAAATTCCTGAAATTGATCTCACTTATTAATTAGTTTGAACATATAAAGGTCTTACTATAAATAGCTAAAAGACTAGAAAAATTGCTCTTGTCAAATGGGAGAGGCTATCAGATCAGTTTGTTTTCTTGTGATATTGATACTTATAAGCATGTTGAT
The DNA here is from genome assembly GCF_002925995.2 of Terrapene triunguis. NCBI lineage: Eukaryota > Metazoa > Chordata > Testudines > Emydidae > Terrapene > Terrapene triunguis. The sequence continues at coordinate 2,238,810 of NW_020664372.1, read as the reverse complement.
CATTATTTTCCCCCTATTTTATTACTGGTAAATATAGAGTGACAAGATGTCCCAGGTTATCAGGTATGTCCCATCTTCATTAGAATGTCCTGCCGTTCTGGCAAATTACATAGAAATCAGGGTGTTGTCCTGGTATTTTTTTAGTACTCATGAAAGGTATTGCTAGACAGGGGTCGGCAACTTTTCAGAAGTGGCGTGCCGAATCTTCATTTATTTACTCTAATTTAAGGTTTCGCGTGCCAGTAATACATTTTAACGGTTTTAGAAGGTCTCTTTCAAGAAGTCTATAATATATAACTAAACTATTGTTCTATGTAAAGTAAATAAGGTTTTAAAAATGTTTAAGATGCTTCATTTAAAATTAAATTAAAATGCAGCGCCCCCCGGACCGGTGGCCAGGATCCAGGCAGTGTGAGTGCCACTGAAAATCAGCTCGCGTGCCGCCTTCGGCACACGTGCCATAGGTTGCCTACCCCTGCTGCTAGACTGACATCCATTGATTCGGAAGCTTTCTTTTTATCAATAGAATAGATATAGCACAAGCAGCAGTAGGTCTAGCTAACTTATACTGCTACACCAACTTGTTTCAAACTAAACTGAAGTTAGTACAGTCGGTGTAGAAGAGAGAGCAGTCCTACACTCTGAACTGTACAGGAGACAGAAGAGAGTGTTGACAAAGGTGTAATTTCATTCTAGTTATGGTGATGACGTTTTTTGTGATGTCCAACCAAAACTACAGAAGCAGATTTGATTTCAAAGTCACCCCAGAAGTGTGTTTCTTTGCAGAGGTGCAGACTGGAGGTTCCTTTTCAGGCCCATCTCTGATTACTCAGCAAGAGAGGGCATGTTCTTTCCTTATAACTGTGATGTTCAGAGAACTAAATCCTAGGTTATCACAAAGCACCTGTGATTTGATGAAATATTTTCATATTCTTTCTCTTTTACTACATACACATACACACACACACAACCATTTTTCCACCAGAGATCATGTTATATGTTAATTTCCATTTGTGAATATGAAATAAAGCTGGATTATACGGTCCCTGTTGCAGTTAGCTGACTGGTCATATGATGTGTTAGGACAACCCTTCCTTTCCAGCAGATCTCAATCAGGTGATCAGCAATCTAACAACAATTTATGAAAGGGAAATAAAAAGTCATATAGTACTAAAATTCCATTGATACTGAACACTTGAATATAACACTTGCTATTATTTAGGAAATGTATGAATTTAATGAAATTTAATGGCAAAGCTGAGGTAAGAGATTTCAGGTTTAATATAGGGACCTGTGCATTCAAACTTTTGCCTCCTACTGCCTATGAATCATACATACCTGTGGTAACAATACATTCAGAGAAGAATCTTTCATGTATTTCTTCAACAAGTTAGTTCTTTCAGTAGCAGGAAATTATGAAAACCAATAAAGCAGACATCTTAAGAATGTTACTCCCTAAATCCATCTCCAAAGAGGTAAAGAAAAACATGTGAATCAGCTATTTATGAAACATTCACATTTTAATTTAACAGGAGTATCAATATACAGAAAACGTCATTGATATTAAAGTCATGAGCTTAATTCGCTAAAGAAAACAAAACACATACAGTAAGCAATTTGGCATAGCTTCTTCAGATTTTATACATAAAAGTTAAGGTGGGGAGGCTATATTTAATTTTAAAATAAGATTGACTCATCTATTGAGTGCTTACTGGCTTGTAAGCAGAGAAGAGATGAGTGTGCCAGAATGAAAATCATATGGGCTGGGAATTCCCCTTCTGTTGACCACAGAAGGTATAGGCATAATCCATCAAGAACAGAATGCATGCCATACTTTGTTCATTAGCATTTAAAGAGGCTGTTTGGCATCAAACAATAAATACAATTCTTGCAAGAACTTGGCAGCGGAATGTTTGTCAGTTAATGACAATCCGCAGCTTTTTCAAGAAAATACTAAGCATTCCTAGTGCTACATATGAAATCATTCTACCTTTTTCCATGCAATCTGATTGTGGGATGCCAGGCTTGCATAATGGCAACCAACACATGGAGAAAACACATAGTCACACAGGACAAAAAATTGGAACAGATTTGTTGGCAACTTATAAACAAATTGGGGACTGACATACATTCATGAATGTCACTTAAAATGTCTTTATGATTACATATTTCCTGAAGAACTCGAGAGTGTTTATTATCTCTGCAAGTTATATTCTTGGAAGGTGGTATAGCAAAGTGGAGCATTCAGATTATGGCAAGAGAGATAGAAACCATATAAAAGATTCCTACTTTATGGCTCCAAGATAATCACCAACATTGTCCTTTATTAATGACTCTTTCACCAACAGGGCTCTAAATTCTCTTGCCTTCCCTACATACTTCATGTGGCTTAATTTCAAATTTTAGCCATACTCCTGAACTTTTATTAAGGGAAAAGATTTAAATACAGAAAATAGTGATTCATTCTAAAATAGGACTTATGCTGCTCTAAAATTGCCCCTCAACCCCCCATTTTTTTTGCTATGTTATTTGGTTCTACAATTTTCTGAATATTCCTTAGTCTCGCTTCATTATTTCTGATATGAGAGAGATGCTTGGTTTCTATGTTGAAACTATTTGTTGATTAGAGATAGGACCATGCTGTAAAGTCCAGATCCAGGTCTGAACTTGGATTTCAAACTTTCCAAAGTTCAAGAGTCTTTGTATCTGGCAGGGAGGGCAAGTTGGCTCATCCCATTATAAAAATACAAACTATTTGCTACATTTGCAGCTGGATTTGGAATTTCACCTTCCCTCCTCAACACCCCGCCCCCCCAACTTCCAAAAACAACAACCGTGTTACTTACCGTGACAGTTAGTCCCTTAAGAGTGTCACCTTGTATATTTGCACTTACAGGATGTGCAATGCCCCCGCCCCCCCAGCAATGACCTGCAAGAATCTTTTACAAAGCATTGCTTATTGGAGCTTTTCCTTTCTTGGCACCACCTGATGCAGTTCCTTTGACAAATCCAAGAGGCCCATAAGAGTGGAACTGCCTGGAAGAGGGGAAAGTAGGGTGAGTACTTCAATTACACAGAGGCAGAATTCAAACAACAATTTACCATGATAACCATTTTTTGTTTATTAAAGTGGCTTTTGCATATTCCCACTTGTGGACGTTCAGTGAGCAGTAGATTCCTCAGGAAGGTTGAGCTGAAGATTGCTAATTAAACAATGACTGCACAACTGTTCTTCCAAAGGGAACACCAGATGTAGATGCCAAGTTGAGAGTGTAGCACTATGCAAATTTGTGTTCAGAATTCCAGGTAGCTGGAGGTTTCTGTGATGGAAACTTTTCAGAGGCAGGCCATTGATAAATTACATTTACACACACTTTAAAGTGACTTTACTTTCTGAGAGCCATGTAAATGGATCTTAGTGGAAATTAGTATTGGATCCAGAATCACTAAGACCTTCCACCACAAGCTTCATGAAATATGGAAATTAGTTAATAATCACTTTCCAGCAACCATTGTATAACCTATGAACCTCCTTACCTAGAAAGGGAGAAAGAATATATCATCCTACCACACCTATTCTTCTACCTACTTTTCTTCCTACATTCCCTGCAATTTAAATGTTGGATACATATTATTAGATTTAACCTTTGGAGTGACTGCAGAGTTATCATGGATGAAAGTCTGACTAGAAATCTAAGCTCCCTAGCTTTCCCACAGCCCAGAATCTAAATCAGTTCAAAAGACATTAGAATAATATTGCTAACATGAGACACTCTAATCCATTCATCAGCAAAACAGCAATAAATACAAAATGGAGCAACAATGTAGTTTATACAAATAAGACATTATACAGAGTCCATAAGTCAGTGTCATAGAAAAGGGGCATAGTGATAGGGCATGTTGGCCTTCCCAGACAGCATGACAATGTGGGGTAGGGTGACCAGATGACAAAGATGAAATATCGGGACGCATGGGGGGCAGCGGAGGAAAAAAAAAAGCCGGGCCAGGCTGCTCCGTGAGCCATGGGCGCGGCGCAGGAGGCCCAGGCCTGCCTCGCCTTCTACCGGGGGCTCGGGCGGAGGGAGCTGCTGCGGGATCTCTGCCGGGCCGTGCTCACCTTCCTGGAGAAGCTGGACTGGAGCAGTTCACAGGGTGAGTGCTGGGGGCCCCTTCAGGCTTGCGCCGCCATACAGCTGATCAGCACAAGCCTGGGAGGGAAGAGGAATGCGGCATGCTTGGGGAACAGGCGGGGCCAGGGCAAGGATTTGGGGAGGGATCCAATGGAGGAAGAGGGGGCGCGGCTGGGGGCGGGAGGGAGGGCGAGAGCCCCTCCGGGCTCTGCCTGTGTGCCGGAGCGGAGAGCAAAATTGCTTGTTTGTCCAGTGTCCCGACCGAACATCGGTTGGGACACGGGACAAACAAGCAAATATCGGGACAGTCCTGATAAAATCAGGACGTCTGGTCACCCTAATGTGGGGCAGGGCCTGGAGGACAGTCCGTACTCCAAAATGCCCTGTTGAAACATTCAGCCAACGGGTTGCTTCCGCAAAGCGAATGCTCTCCTTGGGTAGTCCTATTCCCTACAACAGGTTCTTGGGTTAGCTGGCTGGGGCAGAGGGAAGTTGATAATAGCAAGCCAGGCAGAAGAAGGCCCCTTCCTGCTCTGCTCTCCATTGCAAAGCCCACCCTTCCTCCCCTATCTTGGTGGTTATCGGCGGACGGCATTAATGAGTTTGCAGTTTGGTTTGTTGGTTGTGTTTTGGGTTTCACAGGACACTGCAGTTCCAGCTGGAAATATCCATGGGTAACCTGGCCTACAGTTATGTGGATATGTGTCCAGCTACAGATGGACTTCATCACTGATGACATGGAGATTGATAGCCCTGGAAGAATTTCATGGGCTTCCTATTGACTTTGAGGACTTCTACAGTCATTTTGCGCTGGCATCCTATGGAGTTTGAGGACTTCTCTAGTCTTTTAGCACAGGCATTTTGAGAACTAGGTGGTCTATTTTAGCTGTACTGTTTGTTGCCGAATCAGCATAGATTTTCTTTGATGTATTGATATGTTGTTTATTTCACAGGATCACAACTTTGGGCAGCAGGGATGTCAAACTCCCCTCTTTAGCAGGGTAAATATTGGTTTGTGTGGTTAATTCTTCCAAAACCAGAGAAAGCAGGTGGTTGTGAGAAAGTCCTCATTATCCTTTCTCTGAGAATTAGGCATCAACACACCTTTCTCAGGAAAAGAGGTTGGATCTGTGATGAGCCATTCTGCAATGCCATGGGGTTTCCTAGGCAGTAGGCTGCTCTGGGTTGCAGGCAATGTTTAGACCTTGTTAGGCATATGAGCTCTGGTAGGACCCTGGTTTTAAACAGCTGTTAAGCTCTGGAACTATACTGCTCTGGATCTGAGGATCAAAATGAAGAAAGGAGGGTGATAGAAGGTGTATCTATGGCCTCTCCCCTTTCACTGCTGTCAGTAAAAGTTGTGCTGACAAGTTATCCTGTTAAGAAATCAATAAAGTTCCTCATGTGTATATGTGGTCCTCATTGACCCTGGTCATTCATGATACAATTGGTGCATCTTGTTAATAAGGGCATGATCCTGCACACGTTGAAGTCAAAGAGGCGAGGTCCCTAAATATATTGAACAGAATGATTGGCAAGCACAGGGAAAGGGGCAGTGCACTGATCATCCAATCCTATAATAGAATATTGAAAAGGTCAAAGTAATATATAACTAGTCTAGTTAATAGAGAATGAAATAAAATTCTGATTCTCACACTCCCAAATATAGTCCTGCAAACACCTATGCAAACGACTAGCTTCATTCATGTAGTCCCATTGATTTCAGTGGATCTCTGCAAGAGTGCTGGAGTCCTCACTAGTGTTTGCTTTGCAATGCCTAAGACTAACTCTCTGACCTACTTGGGCAGGGTTCAAGTATATTTAATCTTTTTCATTCATGCTACATATCTTAGAATAGGGCTCACATAATCTGTTCTGTTTTTATGCACAGTAGATAAAGATTCAATACTTTAAAATATCATTAAAATGTTGTTCTAGTGATATCAAAGGTATAGTATAATTCAAACATCAGTTCCATGTCTGTCTTTTGTGGTTTATGTGTTTTTCTATTAATGTTTAATGTGGTTCATTATGTTATTTATTGTGTGTTTGGTTAAAGAAATTCAAAGATGATGGTATTGTGTTAACATAAAAGTCTTCTCATATAGAAACAGGACCTAAATATGATGCATGCATAATAATGGTGGGCCTTTGTTTATAATAAACATTTTAAATGACTATTTTTTCCTCATAAATACTCTAAGTAGGATGATCTATGAGATTTCTAATTTATTCTTGTTTAAAATTTAACCATGCTTTTTTAAAGCATATCAATTTTGTTAATACCATGTAATTAAAACATGTCAGTGCACAGCAAGTTTTAGTCTAAATTAATGACTATGAGAATTATTTTAATTAAATAACCAATTATAGAAAAATCGCAAGCATGAGAGCTGACATTTAAATGAATTTCATTTAAATTGCTTCTTAACATTGTCCCATCTAGGACACTAATGCAAAATGAACTATTGTATCAACATAGATTATCACTATTTTTGTATGCACATAATGTATTCATATTCAATCACTGGAACAGAGTTGAATATTTTGTATTGATCTGATACTTCTATTAACAAAATACAACAGAAAGATCTAAAGTACAAACAAGAAACCCCTGTAGTTCTGCCACACAATACTGCTGTATTTCCCTTGTTTAAATATGTATTTTAATGTTTCACTTAGTGTCCCATTTTTAGACTTTATCTTCAACATGGTTAAATGGTGAATTGCTAAAGTTTTTTGTAATTTGAAGGGTTTTCTGGCCCTAGTTTAATTTGAGTTTACAAGAAATACCGGAATGGGAAATACAATTTTCTTATATCAATCTGCAAAAGATTAACTTAATTTCCTTAATTTGGTACATGTGTTAAGAGAGATTTTGTTCAGTTTTAACTAGAAAATAGAGGCAGCATTAACTAAATAACTCTTCTTGCAGCATGCAAAGCATTACTGTGTTTGGTATAACAGTCACATTCAATCTTGTCGGATGCACAGTTAAAAAAAAGTGCCAGGAAATTCTAAAGCTATTGTCAACATGGAATAATAATATAACCCTTTTCAGAACTATCCTTCTCTACGGTAGCTTTAAAGATGAAGAAGGGGAAAAAAAAGGCTCCTGCATTTTTGTTCATTGATTAACCCAGTAATGTTATGTATAAATAATGTATCTGACAGTATGGCAGCCCACTTGGGACATTATGCCATTTACTACAAAATAGGATGCAACATGCAACTGAGCAGCAAGAACAAATTAAACATCTTTTCTTGGTAACTTTAGCATTTTTATTAGGTGATAAACATCACAGTGAGGGGAAAAGCAGATGAAGATATTTCAACAATTTTAACTTTAATCTAAAGCTATCTGGAGAGACAACATAATATTTACATATTCTTTAAACCACACATGCTATTTCCAAAAAACATTGTCCTGCTCTCCTTTTACTTCGTGGGACTCCCAAGGAGATCAGTCAATGCAAGGACTGATGTCAGGATATGGCTCTCTAGAAAATATTTCTAAATATTCAAATGAAATTTTGTCCCAATACACTGTAGCTAATTTCAATGAACTATTAGGCACAATAGTTCTTCTACTTTGCAACACTGAGATACTGTACAGTGAAACAATTACAATGTTAATACAGATGTGTATTTAAAAGTTATTGCTTATGTGCAGTGCCTATTTTGTAACACTAATAAAACGACTAATGCAAAAATCCTCATTAAAGATTATAGCATACAAAATTTCATTTTAAAGCCTTTTTTGGTTTAAGCACAAAGATGTTTCTGAAACTTATAACCTGTCTCTTTTCCGTTCATACAAAATAGAAACAGATTATTTTTAATGTTAAAATAAAAATGTTCTAATGTTGAAATTATTTATCTAAGCTTCAGCCCAGAATGTCTCAGTTATAGACTACTGATGACTGGTGTTTTTAATGGATCCACTGTGAGCCCCTTAATTACGTCAGCGCTTGGTGAAAAAAATTAAAAATGGGTAATTAAAAAAGAGAGAGGAAAAGAAATTCAAACTAGTAACAAGAGAAATACTACATTTGATCAAGGTCTTTTGAAATACATTGCTTATCTGCATAACTTTGAATGACTCCAAACTACTCTCAACATTTGATTTATGATTCCTACACAGGGGATTACCTATAGGCATTGACTACAATGCAACAAATAATAGACACTGTTCAAGCAGATAGACATTTCCACCAATATTTATATTTTGCAGGAGTTATACAAATAAGAACATAACAGTGGGGCTGGGATTTCTAAAGGAATTAGGTGCCCAAATCCTATTGAAATTTCATGGAAGTCAGGTATCTAGCTCCCATGGCCTCCTTTGAAAATCCTAGTCTGTTTAAAACTAACCAAACACTCTTCTATACAATTCACCACAATACCTATTGAATGATTGTAACTTTTCTCATCTCATATATGACCTTTGCTAACTCAAAAGCGCTTTAAACATGTGGAATAAAACAAGCTAAATGCACATTTAGACTCTCTGCTCCTTTACATCTTGAAAAAGCTACAGATTATTTCACTACTAAACAATAATTAATCTAATATTCCCTCATATGTAATAGTTATAATGGTTAATGTTTATACCTGAGGTAATTCCCATTGCACACTGGAGAGGATTATCCACTTGATTAAAAATAAATCTTTCCACCCCACACTTGATTCTGTAACTCTACTGGGGATTCTGACCCTAATTTCCTTTTCATTGACCCTCTAACTACAGATGAGAAGCCCATTTTGTGTGTCCAAAACTGAAAGTAACATTCTGGTAGAGGCAGATCAGTAATATGTTTGAACTCCTACACCAACCCTAGCTGGAAACCAATTTCAGTTATTTACTCTGTGCATACAGTGGTTGCAATTAAAACCCAAGAGTTAAGAGCAGTTTCCACATCACAGCCTCTGAGACAATTGAGTTATTTCATATTATGAGCAGGGGAAATAATGGGGAATTTGAGACATTGCAGTGTGGTAGCAATTGGACAATGAACACCAGTATATTAAATATTTAAGCTTATATATTGCTAGGTTATAATTGCTAGCCCATATAAAATGGACAAATGTTTATAATGTGGTTCTACTCTGAAAAGTGACTCTAAATAGCACCTTTTTTCTTTCACCAATAGCTAGGTTCCCAGTGTGTATTCAGAATCATATCTCTCTTCTTCAATGGCAAAAGTGTACATATATTTGAGCTGGATTCTACTCAGACTCATGTGTCATCAACAGAGCTGTTCTAGTTCTAAAGTTCCCATTGCAATGCCAAAATCTGCTTTCATTTCCACTTTGGAACCCGGGTAATGACAATGTGTCTACTCCAGTATAATTAGGGAAATAATTTTGCCTGGAAAAGAAATCTTATTTGCTGGCAATAATATGTGGAACAGAGTTTGACTTTCAGATCCCAGTGCAAGTTTGCAGGGCTAACAGTTGAAAAGGGAAGAAACTATACTTGCTGATAAACCAAATGAAACGGATATGGATTCACTGAAATAAAATAAATATGGCACCCACTATGCCATTTTCATTGCCACTTTTCAGAATAAAAACTACACTTTATCAACCGAAACTGATGCTCATTTGAATCAACTCAATAGGAGGACCATTCTGATGATGATGCATGATAAATCCCTAGCTTCTGTACTGGGTTTATGTAGCTCTCCTAATGAACCTTGTGAGCACTGTGGATTGTACTACTGTGTTTTCATCCAGGAAGTTATCTTGGACCACTGAAAGAAACAAATCTGCATAGAATAACAGGTAGGAGAATGTTAATCACTTGTAACTATGTTGGGACACCACAATACAGTTTTGAATGGTTTTTTCTTGCATAAAAATGTTATACCTCACTTTTTCTGCCTATCTATAGTAGATATGCTTACATACTACGGTGAAGATGCTATAGAAAAACTGAAGATGGAAAAAAAAACTGCTGTGAATTATTTTTATATTGAATAACAAATGCCACCATAAACGGGATTTCAAAGACACACACACACACACACACACACACACACACACGTGCTTTTCAAATGGAAAACTTAATAATCCACAGTCCAAAGGATGTACCAATTAAACTGTATTCAATCATATCCTAACTCATCCTGTGGAGACTAAGAAGTGACCCGGGGTGGTTTTACAGCCATAACTTAAGAGTGTGAGCTCCTTTGAGTGGGGACCAGGTCTTCTCCCAATCAGCCAGTGTTTCATAGATTCACGGGTTTTAAGTCCACATCTAGACCTTTATGACCATCTAGTCCTCCTACATACAGTAACTCATCACTTAAAGTCATCCCAATTAACGTTATGTTACTGATCAATTAGAGAACATGCTCGTTTAAAGTTGCGCAATGCTCCCTTATAACATTGTCTGGCAGCTGCCTGCTTTGTCCACTGCTTGCAGGAAGAGCAGCCCGTTGCAGCTAGCTGGTGGGGGCTTAGAACCAGGGTGGGCCAGCAGCTCCCCTATCAGCTCCCCGCTCCCCTAAGTTCCCTGTGTGGCAGCCGCCCAGCAGGCTATCATTTGCCAACAGTTCAGCTGTCCCTCCCCCACTGCCATGTGCTGCTCCTGCCCTCTGCCTTGGAGCTGCTCTCCCGAGCATCCTGCTTGCTGTGCAGGGGAGGGGGCTAATGTCAGAGTGTCCCCCTCCCCCCTGCTCCTGCACCCCACTTACCCCATCTTCCATAGAGAAGGGGGGACACACGACAGGGCTCAGGATGGAAGGAGCTTCCTGGCAGCAGCTGCTTAAAAAGGCAGTGTACTTAGAGTGGGGTCAGCGTACCTAAAGGAGCAATGTGCATCTCTCTCTCACACACACGGTGTGTGTCTCTGTCTCTGTCTGCCATGCTGTCTCCCCTCCCTCCATGCTGCCTTGTAGAGTGTGAGGCTACATTAACAACAATGTATTAACCCTTGAGGGTTCAGCCAAATGCTAGTTCATCATTTAGCAGTAAGGTATTCCCCGGGGAAATATCCCACCCTCTGACTTCACCACCTCAACCAAGCTTCACAATCATCATCGCTGTGTACCAGTATTAAAGTGTTTGTTTAAAACTTATACTGTGTGTGTGTGTGTGTGTATATATATATATATATATATATATATATATAGTCTTTTGTCTGGTGAAAAAAATTTCCCTGGAACCTAACCCCCCCCCCATTTACATTAATTCTTATGGGAAAATTGGATTTGCTTAACATCATTTTGCTTAAAGTCACATTTTTAGGAACATAACTACAACGTTAAGTGAGGAGTTAGTGTAATTAGGTTGCAGAATTTCAGTCAGTTATTCCTGAATCAAGCTCAAAACTTCTGGTTGAGCTACAAAGAATCTTTTAGAAAGACATCCAATCTTAATTATGATGGAGAATCTAACACATCCCTAAGTAAGGTTATTCTTGCTATTGAAAACGTACGCCTTATTTTTAGTCTGAATTTGTCTAGCTTTAGCTTCCAGTTATTGGATCTTCTCCCCAAGTAGGTACTTGGACAGTATGATAAGTCACCTCTTAACCTTCTCTTGGATAAACAAAACAGATTGACCTTCTTAAGTGTCTCACTTCTAAGGCAGGAGGTTCCCAGACCTCAGATCATTCTTGTAGCTCCTTTCTTATCCTTTTTCCAGTTTGTCAACACCCCTTATAAAGTGTGGACTGCAGAACTGGACACAGTATTCCAATAATGGTCTCACTAATTCTGGACCCATAAGTAAGACCAGTACCACCCTACTCCTACTCAGTGTTGTGTGCCCTTGCTTATACATCCAAGGAGGGTGTTAGCCCTCCTAGTCAAAGTATCACCCTGGGAGTTCACCACCCTGCACTTTAAGCAGTGGGGGGGGGGGTGTTGTCTGGCTGGCTGGGAGAAGAGGGCAATGCTTTCTGGCTTGGTGGGAGGAGGGGAGACGTATGACTGCTGGAAGAGCAGTCAGCCTGGTGGATCACTGCTTTCTGGCTTGCAAGGGCAAAGGGGGACGTAAAGCTGCTGAAAAAGTAGTCAGCGTGGTGGATGACTCACCACATAGGAATGAGGAGTTTTAAAAGATCAGCATGGGGCTTGGCCCCTCCCTCATTCACTTGGAGCAGGCTGGGCAGCACCCACCCTCCCTCCCGAATTAGGTCAGAAATATGCCAGGTGTTTTGCTATATCTGCTGTGGGCATTATGCTAGCCGCCTCACTAGGAGCTGGGAAAGAATTTTTCCCTTACCACCATATTGGCCAGGTGCAGTGGGGGGGTTTTCACCTTCCTCACAGCAGGTTCAGGTAGGCTCTGTTCTTGCACAGCATGACGGGCAGTAGGCCATATGTCACAACTCTTTATTTAACTGTATAGCGGATGTTCAGTACAGGCACTCCATAAATAAAGGCACAAAAGAAGGAAAAATGGCCTGGAAAAGGAATTAAGGAGAGGTGCTTGGTAATTGAGCAAGTCGGGGAGGCAGTTGGGGACTCCTATGATTGGTACAGCAGGGAGCCAACCCCCTCTCTCCCCATCATCATAGTCCACCTTAACCCTTCCTGTGAGGGGGGTGGTCAGAAAGGTCCCGGCAAGGGAATTGCTGGAGGGACCTGGATATATGGGGGGGAGCTGTGGAAGCCCCCTCTCCCCAAATTGGCTGGAATTGGTAAGGTCCCGGCAAGGGAATTGCTGGAGGGACACAAATTTTGCACTGCACATTTTTTATCCGCCGGGGTAGTCCCAGACATCTGTCAATAATAAAGTTGTGGCCTGATTAAACCCATATCTAATGTCTCCTGTCATTCTTCCGGCCTAGCCAGACAATCATGTTTAGCTGGGTATCCACCGTAATCCCAAATCCATTTCAGAATGCTGCATTCCAGGATATAGACTCCCATGTTTTAAGTGTGGCCTGCATTCTTTGTCCCTAGATGATATGCCCTTGCATTTTGCTATATTAAAATGCATGTTGTTGCATAATAAATGATAACATAATTTTAGGATGTACCTATGGCAGAGATTAATCACTAAGATAAACTATGGGAAAAGACAATGGCCAGATCTGGGGCTGTACTAGTGTAACAGAGAAAAAATTGACCCAGTAGGTCTTTTTATTGTCCCAAAATGTTATTTTTATGAACTATGTTATAACACCCACATTTATGTTAGGCACTTCACAAGAAAGAGAAAAAAATATAAGTCTCTGTCCCCAAGTGCTTGCAGCCTAAAAGCCTGATTCTCATACCCTTATTCTCACTGAAGAGCACCTTGATAATGGGTGATTTCAGTGAGACTACACACAGAGCAAATTTCTACTCACATTGGTCCTAAATAGCAGGCTTAGCAGACAAGTGAGAATAAACATACATCAGGAAGGGTACATGTTAAGAAAATATAATTATGTGCTTACACATTTTAAGTACATCTGGGTAGTTCTGAAAATGAGTTTTACAAGGCTTTTTTTTTTTTAATTAATTTTAAAAATGTCCTGGGTTATTTGAAAGAGAATGAGAATTATTTAGTAAAATGAGACCAATCCTGTGTGCACAAGGCAATGCAGTTCCTGGCTTCAGTAAATAAAGTGCCCAACATTCCTACAAGTACCTATGAGCTTCTGGTAGCAATGATTTTTGACATTCAGGATACTTGCCATACATGCAAAGAAATAAAGCAGGATTACAGTTTGTCTTATTAGTAATAACCTGTTCCATAAATAATAAACATTCATCCTGTATCCTTCTTAGTAAAGTTATCTTTTCTACTTAGATTTTTCCAGTATATAGGTCAACCTTTTTTGGAGGAAAATGAGAAATGCTCCCCATGAACAAGACAAGACTTGCAAGTATCTAAATGAACTGTTTTCGAACATTTAATAGCTGAAGACTCAAGAACTGCAATATAAAGTTGTCAATTAATTTTGTTGTAACTGTATGCACCTGCAAACAACTGTTTAATTAAAGAGACAAACAGAAATCTCTCACAATAATGCTTCAAATTACTTGCATTTATGTGACTCAATTAGTTGGAGTGGATAAATACAATTGGAAGGTTGCCATTTGGACTTCTGGAAAGAAAGAACTAGAGAGATACAAAAGCAAAGGGGAGGACATAGGCAGATAAATAACTCTCTGTGGTTCACAGATCTATCAAACAGAGAAGATATAAAGAAAAGATTTTATGTAGTTGTGTATACATCCCTCATTCATTGTCACAGAGTTTTGCTTTTATATACAAAAACAAACCAATAATAAATAGGAGGTATATACAATCTAAGCAGCAGAGTCTGGAGGCACAGTTTACCTTTAAGTGCTTATTTTATGAACCAAATTTTGCCTTCAGGTATACACCAGGATCTCCCTTTGACTTTAACATGAGCTGCACATCTGAAGGTAGCATTTGGCCATATATATGTGTTTTCTCATTGCTGAAAATGGTTTTGTCCTATCTGTATGGACAGTCATACAATTTTCAGTAGCTGTTGAGGAAGTCACACGGCTGGCATCAGTCGTCAGCAATGGGTCATTTTACACTAGCATAGAGGGAGCTGACTTGAGGATCCAGCTAAACAAGGAGGGATATTCTTCCTCTTTAAAGTGTGTAGACTAGGGATGGGAGGGAGGGGCGGAAGGAACGGGGTACTCAGGATGAAGAAGTCCTTTTAAAATTGCATTCAACTGGAGTGAAAGCTGCTATTTCAGCTATTATATTTCATCAAAGCTATTCTGTCTCTCTGTGTGAAATTCTACACCTATGAAACAATCACGTTTTTCAATACTTTACCAGTAACGAATTACCTCCTTTAATTATTGAAACCATGAAACTGGCTTTACAAATAATGCTAGGCCATATCATTAACAATAAAGATTCCTGAATGTTTACTTCTATCATCAGTTGTTGCAGATAGTTATTAAAATGATTTATTGGGCCTTCTCTTAAGTCAATTTTAATTTGTTGAATCGTAAGAGAAATCCATGGATAAGATTGTTTTAGATGTGTGTATGTAAATTAGATAGGATAGAGGTACCTACGTGGCAAATATCTTGTGGTGGTGTTGTGGGCTCGGTTATTTTGTTTGTTTGTTTGTTTTTGATTTTTGTTGTTATTCATCTTCCAAAGAGTTTACTGGTACCTATCTTAGAATTAAGAATATATATTTGAAAGATTTTCCTAACTGTTTTGTTTTTATAACTGCAGCCTAATGACTTAATGTTTTACTTACTAAAACTATTCATTCTGGTAGCACATTGATCTTATAAATTATGCTTGAAAAAACTTTTAGAATGAGCTTTACTGAATACCATTGCCACATGCCTCCCCCGTAAGCAAACCATGTGGGAAAGGACCTGGGATACAACATCCATATTCATTGCAATCTGTGAATAAAACATCTTAACTAGCTATTAACCCCAGCCATGACTTGGTGGACAAAACTCCTTGCAGTTTCCAAATAACAGTAATCATTCAGCTGACAGGTGCATCTCCTTTGGAGGTGGACAATTCCATTGTGCCTGAGGTGTGGGCCTGTTGAGGGTTCTTTCAGGGAAAGAAAATCCATTGAGGACCTTGAAAATAAGGACTTGACTCAGTATTCAGTCAGGAGCCAGTGCAGTATGATGCATACAGGTGAGATGTGCATTTGGTAACCTGTGTTGATCTGGAGGCAGGCTGTCACATTCTGCATCAGTTGCATTGCAGTAATTCAGCCTGGAAGTAATGAAGGCATGAACAATCAAAGTCAAGTTGTCATCGGAAAGGACGGAGCACATGTTCTAGCTAGCTATAGATGGTAGAATGCTTGATTTTTGCAACCCATGCTATGTGGGTTTCCAGTATCAGTAAGAAGTCTAGGCTTCTAGAATGTAACCCATCTTGACAAATTTAAAGAGTTCCCCTCTGCCTGCCAATATAAAATCTGATGGGCAGCAGGTCAAGTTCAGTCAACTCCTCCTGATCCATTGGGGATGCCCTTGTGGCTGCATCATGGGAATAGCTCCGCTCCATCTGATGCCCCCTCTGTTTCTTGTTCATACTGCAACCCAGGAGTCACAGTGTTTCCTCTTTGTGAGTCAGGATGCTGCCTCTTTGTGGCTTGACCCTCCAGCCAGGTCACTATAGTTTTCTACTTCTGTTGTATTGAAGTCACTGAACTTGTTGACTAGGTATCGTTCCCGGGAATCCCCCAATTCAAAGCTATGCCACTTCCCCAGTGGCTGGCAGGGTCCGCCCTCTACTCTAAATTCCAGCTCAGGAACCTTCATATCAGTGGCCAATGTCTTCACCATCCCAAACCTTGCTGCCATTTCTCTGAGCCTTTTCCTACTCCACCTTTGTCAGGCTTCTTCTCCACCCCCTTTTGAGTAAACCTTCCTTGATGTCCTGGATCCCAGGGCTTCTAGTCTCCCACTGGGGATATGTCTACACTGCAATTAGAAACCCGCTGTTGACCCATGTCAGCTGACTCACCTCATGGAGCTCAGGCTAAGAGGCTGTTTAATTGCAGTGTAGACATTTGGACTCAGGCTGAAGCCTGGGCTTTGAGACACTGAGAGAGGGGACAGTCCCAAAACTCAGGCTCCAGCCCAAGCCTGAATGTTTACACCACAGTAAACAGACCCATAGCCTGAGTCCCAACAAGCCCAAGTCAGCTGACGCAGGCCAGACATGGGTGTTTAACTGCTGTGTACACATCCCCTGAGTTTCCTTCTTTCCCTCTCCTAAGCTCAGAGAGCGTCTGCAGACTTCCACACTGCAACCTTCTTCTGCCCTCACTGCCTGGCTTTCTACCAGTCCCACCTGCTCCCACCCAGCTCGGCTCCATCCTCAAACAGAGGGTGCCAGTTAAACCTAACTCTCCCTCAGGTGAGGCTTATCAGGTTACTTAACCCCTCATGAGACACATTAACCTTTTTCAGGATAGTGTGGGGTGAGCATCCCATCACAGGGAATAGCTGAGTGATGGTGGAGTTTGCATATGTTACACATGCACTTTTCACCCAAGGTTCTTGAAGTGCCGTGCAGCATAAAATAGTATAAAATATTCTTGGCATTTGAGACCATGGAGTTTCAGAGTTTCTCTTAGTGGCTACAAGTAGATATTGAATGGGACTGGAGAGAGTATTATACCTTTTAGTACTCTCTAGGTAATGACTCTCGTGATAGATATGAGTATGGATATGAGTTTGGATAAAGAGGTGTGCCCCTTGTCCTTACATTTATGCTCCATCCAAAGGTTTTAAAAGCTTTAGGTTTCAACTCTTGTTTTCCCAGTATATGGATCAAATTTTTCCATTGGGGTATGCACACATCATACACACTGAAACCAAGAACTACACACACCAACTGACTACAGAATTTGGCACTTGTTATCTTTGTGGCTGCCATCTTGGCAATCTCCAATATATCAAGAAGTGACAGGAAAAACATCAGAATCTTTAACGTTCACGTTCGTGTCAGATCAACATCCAAAAATGTGGATGCTTCTCTGTGCCATCTGGATCTGCCAGAGTGGGCTGAAAATCTCATAATAACAGGTTTTCTCATGAGACTTTAAGTATTCCCACTTTTGGTGGGGATGGCAAAATTACTAGAAGAGCCTTCCTCCCAATATTTTGACATTTCTAGCCTAGCTGCAACCAGATAGGGACCAAGACAAGAAAGAATATTACCCCAAACTTTGCAGTTCTTCCAAAGATAGCTCTATTTAGGTTCATTTGAAGTTTTGAGTGAAGATCTTAGTTGGGGTGCACTGGGAGGGATATTATTTTATTCAAATAAGTTTGTTCATTCCTAATGGCAGTGTCAATTTCTTATTAAGATTATTTGCAGTCCTTTTTACATTGTATAACTCCATTCTAAGTTCTGAAATAGAGAATAGGATTTGTCAGATGGTTAGGTCAAGTCAATTGTTTATACGATGCTCTGTATCCAGAACACATTCATACCACAAAGATTCTTCACTATGAGTCCCACTGACTTCTTTATCTGAAACAAAACAAAAAAAGAAGGAAAAAACTTTGATACATTGTCATGCTGTGATGGGATGTGGTTTTTGATGTCTTACATTGCTTTATTGGTCTTTATTATTTAAATGCCTGGTTTAAATTTATATGATGAACTGAAGTCTGGGGGATATACTCACACTACCTGTAATCCAGCCAGTGCTTTGGAGTTTGCTGCTACCCTTATTACTTTTTGATTTATGTGGCAAACCTCCAGGTTTGAAGTTTCATTACAAGTGCCTGAAATTGGAGAAGGATGAGTGTTGTTATTTTCATTGTTTGGAAAACAAAAATGTACCTCTGATAATTTTTGTCTTTGATTACTGCTTCTTCAAAGGATTTAAAACAGAATGAAAGTCTTTGAAAATTTTAGAGATGAAGAGACATGAGAGTTATTCTGTATGCACCAGATAAACAGATGTCTTAGCTTTCAAACTAAACCCAGAAAATATAATCACAAGCTTCATCAGAAACAGATAACAATCGAGGTGCACAGTACTTTACATTTTACTAATGTGCAAGGAAAGAAATAATAATACTACTTCTTTCACTTGTCTAAATATTTGGTTCAGACTAACAGCTCAAAAAACATGTTGGTAACAGCAAACAAAATATGATAAATTCCTTTGAGGGGAAAAAATCCTCAGCATAATGTCATTATAGGCACAAGTAAACACACTTAGAAATGTATTGATAAATAACTAAGACACTTAGAACACTTGAGTTTTTAAATTGTGAATTCCCAAATTCATAAATGTCAGATGTCATCAGTGCTTTTAGTGAGTCTCAACCTGTAATGAATCCACACTCAAAAGTCCCAAGAGACTTAAACAGAAGTACTACACAAAGAGCAGTTGAAATATTGGACTCAGTGTTAATGTGGGAAATATCTATTTGAAAATACATGCCAAAGCTTGGGAGCAGCTGGTGATATGAGTTACTAGACCATTCTCTAGTGCATTGTTCTCCAAAGAACTCTGAGCAGACCCATTAATACTACAACCTAAGCCAGGCTACTCTGCATCACCCTTCGAGGAGGAACCTTACAGGAGAGAAATTAATGTTTACTTTTTCCAGCAGATTCCAGTTCTTTTAGATAATCTCCTGGCACAGACAAGCTGATAGTATGGGCTAGACTTGTGCTGGTGAGGAAAGCAAGTGGAAGGTGTTGTGAAATGGTAGGCTTGGCTAGGCTCAAATGGCATGCAGACTTTGAGGGAGCTTGAAGAAATACAGATTTAGCACACAGATTCTGTTCTATATAAGTTTGCAAACCACTCTCATCACTGTAGTATCTGAGCACGTTCCAGTAGAGCCATAAGTAATGTGACTACATATCTCAGGTTTCTCATGTTGCCCTAAAAGGAAGGGAACTGGTTCTTGTTACAGAAAATCCAATTCAACTGAGTTTCTCTACAGCTTGTTCAACAAAATTCTCACACACTAAAGCTCTATGTTATGGAATGCGGTGAGCCAAC
>NW_020664372.1:2192690-2218817 GCF_002925995.2 Terrapene triunguis | reverse complement strand
CCCCTGCTGCACCCCAACCCCCTGCCCTGAGCCCCCTCCCACAGTCCACAGCCCTCCTGCACCCCAACCCCCTGCCCTGAACCCCCTTATACACCCTGCACCCCTCCCCTGCCCCAATCCCTTGCCCTGAGCCCCTTCCTGCACATCACACCCCCTCCCACACCCCACACTCCTTCCCACACCCAACCCCCTGCCCCGGCCCTGCATACAATTTCCCCACCCAGATGTGGCCCTCGGCCCAAAAAGTTTGCCCACCCCTGAACTAAATCCTTGTTCACTGCAGCTTGTCCTCTATAGTTATATGTGGGAAGCTCATCTACAATACATAAGGGCAGTTCTGACATCCCTACTGGAGGCTGGTCTCACAGCTACCCTGACATGTGTACGTTGGCCATGGCAGAAGTAACTTATTTAGAGTATCCAATAGGCGGAAGCCTCATGAAATCTGTGCAAGACAAAGTCCACACATTGAACTCATGCCCCCCTCCCTGGACTAGAAGACAGATACCAGAGGGATATTATTTTGCATTGATCGCAGCTACCCTTACTGATCTGCTAAAAGGCAGACACCTAGAAGATCTTGTGGGATGACTGGTCCAACAAGGCTTTTAACCCTAAGGTGCAGCAGAACCAGACACCAGTCCTCAACAACCCAGACTTCACCAGGAGTTTATTCTCTACACAGATGCATCATATGTCAGCCTGAGTGTGGTGGTCTCCCAGGACTTTAGGGGAGAAGCATACCCAACCATATATTTAAGTAGAAGGTTGTTTCCCAGGGGAACGATCATATTCAATTATTGAGAAGGAACCTCTGGACTCCTTCAGTTATTACCTGCTGGGCAATCCTTTTCCCTAGTCACAGACCATGTGCTCTTGCAGTGGCTACACTACATGAAGAACTCAAGCCTTCAAGTTATACGCTGCTATCTAGCACTCCAGCCTATAACTTCTGAGTGCAGCACTGAGCAGGGAAAGAGCATGCAAATGCAGATTTTTTTCCCCAGGAGATTAGGACAGGGGAGATGCTTGAGCAACAAACCTTTTGTGTCCTGAGGGGTATGTGCTGGAACACCTCCCCTCCTGCTCCAACTGATAGAAAGGTTAGCAAGCACAGGGCTGCCCAGAGGATTCAGGGGGCCTGGGGCAAAGCAATTTCGGGGGGCCCATCCATAAAAAAAAAGTTGCAATACTATAGAATACTATATTCTCGTAGGGGCCCCTGTGGGGCCCGGGGCCTGGGGCAAATTGCCCCACTTGTCCCCCCCTCTGGGCAGCCCTGAGCAAGCATTTCTGCACTCAGACAACACCATTTAGGTTCACCTGCAAAACATGCTCTACTTGGAGAAGTGGCACTTAAAAGGGGAGACTGGCCACACAAATGGGGGCATGGGTGGCCGGTGACCCGGCCATTGGGGGAGGCTAGCTCCCAGCCCCACCCCTCCTGCCCCAGGTCCATCCATCCCCGCTCCTCTGCAGGAGCCCATAGCACCCCCACCGTGGGCCCCGGCACCAAGCAGCCAGAGATCAAGGCCCCAACCCTGGTACTCTGGATGGCGTAGTCAGCCCCAGTGCTCTGGGCAGCAGCGCTCCCAGCCCCGGTGTTCCAGACAGGGTGGCCCCAGTACCAGCTTCCCTGACTCCCTGTGGGAGGCAGGCCAGCCAGCCTGGGCCAGTCAAGGCAGAGGGCTGGTCTGGAACACGAGGGGGGGCTGATCTGGGGATGGAGTGGGGCAGGGTCACACTAGGCTGTTTGGGAAGGCACAGCCTACCCCTTCCTACAATACCCACCGCCCATGAATGGGGGGTGTTTTCCTTAGAGCAGGGAGGCATCCAGGAACTTCTAGTGAGCTTCACTAGCAAGGGGAGCTCGTTCTGAGGCACTTGCTAGCTCAGATGTGGGCAAACTTTTTGGCCTGAGGGCCACATCTGGGTGGGGAAATTGTATGCAGGGCCATGAATGTAGGGCTGGGGCAGGGGGTTGGGGTGCGGGGTGTGGGAGGGGGTGCGGTGTGCAGGAAGGGGCTCAGGACAAGGGGTTGGGGTGCAGGAGAGGTGCAGGGTGCAGCAGGGGGCTCAGGGCAGGAGGTTGGGGTGCAGGGTTCAGAAGGGGTTCAGGGTGCAGGCTCCGGCCCGGTGCTGCTTACCTCGAGCGGCTCCGGGGTGGCAGCGATGCGCAGCAGGGCTAAGGCAGGCTCCCTGCCTGCCCTGGCCCCCACTGCTCCTGGAAGTGACCAGCATGTCCAGCAGTGTCTCCTGGGTGTGGGGTGAGTCAGACAGCTCCGCCGCACGCTGTCCTCACCTGTCGGTACCATCCCCGAAGCACCCATTGGCCACAGTTCACTGTTCCCGGCCAATGGGAGCTGCGGGGGGCAGTGACTGCAGGTGAGGGCAGCGCATGGAGCCCTCTGCCGCCCCACCCCCAGGGGCCACCGGGATGTGGTGCCGGCCGCTTCCGGGAGCGATGCGGGGCCAGGGCAGGCAAGGAGCCTGCCTTAGCCCTGCTGCGCCACAGGGCTGGCAATCCCGTGGGCTGGATTAAAAGCCCTGACAGGCCGGATCTGGCCATGAGCCATAGTTTGCCATCCCCTGCCTTAGACTCAGGATAGGAGTCAGGTATTTAGATGAGCAAAATACATTTGCACGTGCAAAACTCAGTGTTAAAGAACAGGTTATACTATCCCCTTTTACATCTTTATTATGTGCTCAATGTTGTTTATTCTGCTTTCTGTGGTTTGATATGCTCTGGTATGCTTCTGCCTCCCTGAAGGCACTGCTGTCCAGCTCTCCTTTGATGTTAGTCTGGCCTAATGTCAGTTGAATACAAAATTGAATGCTTAAGCAAGGTCTTTTCCATCTCTAGAATGGCTAAAGTTAATTTTGAAACTGCTTCCCACCCACAAACAAATATCCAGCCTCCATGTAGAGAGGAATGGAACCAAACAACCATGCATATAAATTCCTATTTATCGAAAATGAAACTATTATAGCAACATAAAAATCAATGTTTGTCCAATTATTTTCCGCAGGCAGTACAGTACATTGCAACATAGTTTCTCATTAGATTAAATCAAAACAGTTCTTAAATACCATTTTACCAGCTGTTACTGGATAAAGGGTGAAATGAACAGTTTGTAGTAGCAAATGTGTAGATTTTTTGGCACACATCTCTGCCAACATTACTACAGCTGTGTATAATGTTTATAAAAAACAAACACCCGCAGCGGTTATTCTTCAATTTTATTGAAATTTATCTTTTTTCCAGAGTAATGTCCTATATTTGTGCTAGAATAAATGGTCCCATTGCTAGCAAAAACTCATCAGAAATCATAAACTAATTCATAGTTTCTTTGCATTTAATTATCAGTGAAATGTGGTGAAAATATTCCTGGCAAATGGATAAACAGTTACATTTCCTGAACTGACAAACTCTTAGAAGGATATGATGATAGCTTTCTCCCTTTTCATAGATAGAACAACAGATACACACTCTCTATAGAGACAGCACTGTATGCACACTACATATATTGTACCTATATGTATCTGCCTTCTGGGTTCTGTGAAGCCTATGGCCTTGAGTCCACTTGATTTTTCAGATGCTACAAATTTCAAGGCTAATCTCAGCATTCTCTATGCCCCTTTACAGGCATCTACTCTTATGGGCCCTGATTTTGAGGGGGCTGGGTAAAGAGAAGGTCTCCAAACCTTTTTTTCGGGGTTGGGGACTACTGAGTTGTGGGTGGGAGCATCCAAGCTGCTTCCTTTATCCTCCCCCTGTCCAGTATTACCACATGGCCACAAGATGGAGCAGCCCAATAGCAGGAGAAACCACACTCCACTCTGCAAGGTGTCTTCTGTGTTCTAAACCTTGCTCTAAACCCTGACTGACTCCCTCTGAGGCTCTGGTCTAGTCACTTCATCTTTCTGCCTCGCTTTCCCATTTGTAAAGTTGGTATTTATTTAACTACCACAGAAGGGTTTTTTTCACTAATTAATGTTTGTAAAGCAATAGAAGTGCTAGTACTGTTATCGTTAGAAAACCTGGAGGTGGTGGGGAACAGATTTGGAAAGACTAAGACAAAAGGGATGGGAGCAAGAGGGACAGAAATGGTAGAAAAGACAATGAAAAAGAAGGAGAGCAAGATGCAAGAGACCATTTAACATGGGGAAAAAGCAAGGGTGTGAACAATAGACGAGGTGAATATGAAGTCGGAAGAATAAAAGGAAAAGAGATGCTGCTTCTCAAAGAAAGGAGCAACATGGAATAGAAAAGGGGAAGCCGTAGACAGAAGTGAGAGAAATGAAGGAAAATGATTTGGAGTAGGGTAGTAAGGATTGGACATAGGAAAATGAATAAATGGGAGGAGAACAAAACAAACAAAAAAAGACAATTTTTATGTTAGTGAATTTATTTTATGCTCTTTACCCTTATCCATTTTCTCTTTGCTCTCCCCCATGAGCACATCATCATCATTTGCAAAAAGAGTATACCAGGATGTCACTTTCTGGATGTTTTATGTAAGTGTATTAAGCATCAGCATGAACAAAATGGGGCTTAAGTACAGAGTCCTAATGTACTCCAATTATTACTAGACCTTGTTCAGTTAATCCACATAGCCTTCTAACTGTGCTAACAGCACCCTTGTACGTGTCCAGATGAGTCTGATATAGTCTTCAAGCATCTGTTTCCTTCTCATATGCCACCACATGAGTTCTCTCAGAAGGTGGTCATAAGCCTTCTCTGTATTTTTCCACATGCAATCTTAATGCAAAGATAATATCCATTTTGACTTGCCTGGTATGAATCCTGGTATGATTATCACTGACCTTTACTTCTCCTGGTAGTTTCTTATCAATAACTTTTTTGCAGATCTTCATTGTGTGGCTCATGAGTTTAATGCCATGGTAGTTGCCACAGTCCTGGATATCTCCTTTTCTCTTAAATGTTGGTACTAATGTTCTCTTTCTCCAGACATCAGGCATTTTCTCAATCCTGATGATGAATTTAAACAGTTGTTTCAATATGTTCATGCCTACTTGCCCCAGCCACTTCCACAATTCTTCTGGTATGCATTCGAGGCCGAGAGCTTTCTTATTTTTCATTTATTTATTTATTTTATTTTGTCTTGATTTTCTCAAGAAAACGTTGAGCATTGTATCCTGTCTCAGAAAATAAGGAGATCAATGATCAGATTTTACAAAATGGACACAGATCCCTTTGCCAGTTACAAGTCAAATAAAACAGCTCTGTTGTCCATACACACAGATAAATTGAAGCTTGAACTGGCTAACCAGAAAGTTCAATTAAATAAGTGGTTCTCAAAGCCGGTCCATCGCTTTGTTCAGGATAAGTACCCTGGCAGGCCGGGCCAGTTTGTTTACCTGCCACGTCCGCAGGTTCGGCCGATCGTGGCTCCCTCACTGACATCCCTCACCTCACATCCCTTGGCCCGCGCCGCTTCCCGCCGCCCCCATTGGTCTGGAGCAGCGAACCGCGGCCAGTGAGAACCACTGACCAAAACTGGAACATGTGTCTGACCATTTGAGATTTCTAGAGTGGGTATTCTCTTCCTTTTTACTTTGCAAGCATCACTGAAATGTGTTCCTGCTGCAGCACTGCTTGGCAATAAGGTGGAATAATATGGCACGGAGCAAGATTTTTTAGGCAAGGCCCATGGAGTGGGTTTAGAGAGATTGCATAGCAGTCAGAATCCCCAGAAGAATGCTGGTTGAGTCATTCTAAATACCTCTTGCATATAGCATTCTGCAGCAGCAGCTCCACCACTGTTTCAAGGATTCTGGGGCCCTGTAGTTTGGTGGCTGACTAACCAGGGACCCACACAATTTAGGTTTTCGCCTAAACTGAAACATGGCTGCCTGAGTGCATCTAAACCTAGAACTGAAAGATGAGTGAGGATGCAGAGGTGTAACCTACAGAATCCTGAAAATGAGACAAGTGTGAGAGGAGGAGGAGAATAGAAGGTTGATGGGCCTATTGTTGCCATGGCGCTTCATTGAGCCTTAAAAATTATGATGTGGGTTTAGTTTAGGAGAAAGGTGGGGAGATTTTAGTTTTATTGAATCAGTGTGCCCATCAAGTGGAAGATAGATGAGACCTGTAGGCAAGTTTTGTAACCATGAGGGTCTGGAACAGGCATTTCCTTTCACAAAACACCTTGATTTCACTTAGCTTGCAGACTGTCTAGGTGATGAGCCTACACACCTTCTTCTATATGTCTGTATCTCCACCTCTTCCCATCTCTTGCGTTTGCTGGGTTTTGGTCTCTGTGTGATTACACCTGTATGCTTCCCGTGTTATGCCAAATATTTTATTTTAAAAATCACTGCACATAATGAAATACTGCTTTTAAGGAGACACATCAGGAACTTCAGGCATTTGTTTAATATTCAGCATACATACAATATTCCACACAAGTCAGTGTACATTTTAAAAATTTCACTGCACATTCATGCTTCACAGATCTTTTTTTTAAACATACTTGATATTTCAAAATTCTTCTCTAGCACTCAATTGTCTGAAACTTTAAGCCTAGGAGCTGAGAATGAGAGAGTTTGAGGTGATGATACTGTCATTTTACCATATGGCCCTTCAGGACCTAACTGCGCTGGAAAATTGTCACTCTTCTGAAACAGTGTTTTAAAACTGATCTTAAAAGTGATTTAATTTGAAATGGCTTTTGCCACTGCTGTGGACAGTGTATGATTTTGTAAAAACAAACAACTCTTTTGAAACTGTTTCAGAAGAACTAAAGGGACTGTGCAGTGCAAACTAACTTTTCTTTAAAAAAAAAAAAAAAACTTTTCTCAAGCCCAGTTTTCAAAACAATGTTCTAAAATTTCCCTGTTCACCCTAGTAGCAAAACCTTATTAGCTGAAAACAGTTTTAAGGTCAGATTTGGAATCAGTTTTCAGAACTCAGTCAACTTTCCTGTTTAGACAGGGCCTGTAGGACCACATCCTTAAATGGAAGGGTAGTTCATTACATGCTCCGGCTAGAAAAAAAAATTGTTGTATCAACAGGTTTATCCTCCCAAGGTAATACTGTTAAATGTGTATAGTGAAAAACAACATTACACCCTGCCTCTAGTCTGCATCCTCCTACATATGCATTACACTTGGTTATTACCAAATTCTGTCTCTGCTTTCTCCCCCTTATCTGTCTGCCTTTTTCAGTCTGGTCCCTATGCTTGGAACACTCTCCTTCCCTACTTCTGTGCCATATCCTTGAAGATAGAGTAATGCTGTCAAAGGAGCTCACAAAAGCAAAGAAATTCAAAGTTAAGCCCATGACTCAGTTACTGATATATCCCACTGCACCTAGAGCAGGTATTGCAATTCTCTTAGTACACTGCTGGATCTGCAGAACTGTTGGTCCCTAGGCACAATGGAGTTACACCTTTCACTGTGCAGTGCCTTCTTTAATGGGTTTGTTTGAGATAGGTGATTAACATTGCAGACATGCAATATATGCATTTGCCATTCTGGACAGCAAGATATAACATTATTAAATGGAAAAGGATAGCACAGGGGTCAGCAACATATGGCATGCAGCTCGCCAGGGTAAGCACCCTGGCAGGCCGGGCCAGTTTGTTTACCTGCCACGTCGGCAGGTTCAGCCGATCGCGGCTCCCACTGGCCGCGGTTCGCCACTCCAGGCCAATGGGGGAGGTGGGAAGCCGCGGCCAGTACATCCCTCGGCCCGCGCCGCTTCCCGCAGCCCCCATTGGCCTGGGACAGCGAACTGCAGCCAGTGGGAGCTGCAATCGGCCGAACCTGCCAGCAGGGCAGGTAAACAAACTGGCCCAGTTCGCCAGGGTGCTTACCCTGGCGAGCCGTGTGCCAGAGGTTGCCGACCCCTGGAATAGCACATAACTGGCAAATTCTAAGTATGTATGTGTGCACAATAACCTATCATGCTGACCAATATTGTCTCATGGTTTCCTTGTACTCCTCCATTTGTCTGTCTGTATCCATCTGTTGCCTCTTGTCTTATACTGAGGTTGTAAACTCAGTAAGGCTGGAGACTGTCTTTTTGTTCTGTACTTTTCAGTGCCTAGCACAACTGGGTCCTGGTCCCTGACTGGGGTTCTTAGGAGCTATGATAATACAAATAAAAATAATAATATGTAACACAGTAACATGCATGTGTACATCACAGCCCTTCATTAAGCATAATTATTACCATAACTCTGCAGCAATAATATTTGTTATTCAGCTTTCCAGAAAACTGTTCTGCTATGGCAGAGAAGACTGCTTCTAATATTAAGCTTCCTTTTTTTTTTGTCTGTGAGAACAACTTTTAGCTTGTAGTCTAATTAGGCACTCCCAAAGATCAAAAATCGGAGAGTTTGCTTCATCTTTAAGCAGCTGTGCTCCCAGCTGGGTTTGTATAATGACTTCACTAATTTCCTTTCTTTTAATGTGTTTGTTTTCTATTGGTTAGACGCATTGTTTAGAGTTAGTATAAAGTTCCTTTGCAAACAGTACCGTTTCCGCTGTTTTAGTTATCCTGGAGTAGATTCTGAAGTTCTGATTTATGAGCTAAACTGTTTTATCCAAGTCTGCTTTATCATAGTCTGTGATGCTTTTCAGGTGGTATTAAGTTTTCAGGATTTTGAAAGTGCTCTTCCAAGATATCATTATAGGTTAGCAGAATGCTTTCATATATAATAAAGTGAACTTTAACACCTATATTAGAGTCTTCTTTGTGTGTGTGTAAGTTGACACACTTACCAATATCCTTATTGGAATATTTAGTGTTGTTCACTTACATTGAAGTTGATTTAGGGTTTTTTAAGGGTTTGGAAAACACAGTGGTTTTAGCTTTCTGTGTAAATCTCACACTCCAAATGAAAAAATGTTGAAGATTTCCCAGAATTTCATTAGAACTGCCCTAATTTATTGTGTAGTTTTGTTCTTCCTTGTCAAACAGCTGCAATGCTTCACCCCAGAACTGGCTGCATTTTATTGGCTGATGGAGTAGTGTGGAGTAAGTACAGTTTGAATATTAGTACTTTGGAATCCTTGGGATCAAAGATGCGGTATAATGATAATACTTAGCATTTACACAGTGCTTTGCACATTCAAACATTGTACAAACCTTAACTAATCCTTACAATGCCTGTGAAATGTCGTCATCCCTATTCACAGAAAGGGAAATCAAAGCAAAGCCAAGCCACACAGCTAATCAGTATCAGAGCTCATGTTCTTATTCCCAACTATGTGTTCAGGCCACTAGACCATACTACCCCACCTCCTTACCCCCAGTTCGAATGCAGCATGTTCACACTTCAAGGTCTTTTGTACGATTAGGTCTGCTAAAGAGCTAGTTTTTTGCTTAGGGCAGAGAAGGCAGATCAGTGAGGAAACAAGGGAGTGCAGAGATCCATTATTGCTTTACACCAGTGCTTAATTTGTGCCATGGCTTTCCAGGACTGAGCCCTGGCATCTCTTGGCTTGGTAGTTTATAGCCCCGGCACTGCTGGGCTTACCGTGTCAGTTATGAAAGTTAAAAAATTGCTTGAGCCCCGGCATCTCTTTCATTTCAAATGAAGCACTGCTTTACATGGGGTGCAAGTAAGGTGGTCCAGTTGTTGATGGTTATGCTTTGATAATTCAGTGTCTGAAAACAGTCTGTATTTCATAACAACAAAAGAACTCTCCCCATTTACCCCTCAGCCCAACCCATGTAGAGGTGAAGAAATGCCATGATTTGAAACTTGAACTTTCCTAATAATTATTATTTTTGGGTGTGAGATTTGCCATCCCTTTGCCACCTCTGCACAAGAAGCTGGGTTCTACTTCCTTAACACAGAGATGTCCCATATATCTGCTGTCAGGCTCCACCAGTGCCTGTTGACCTCTGGCCAGCACAGTCAAAAACAGAGACGTGAAAATAGTGTTACCTGAACTTTTTCAAAGGTGAAAAATTGTTGAGTTTGTGTTTTGAATGGAAGTTCATCTAGGTTCTTTTTATGATCAAACCAGCGTGTTCATCCCTGCCCCAGAGTGAATGAAATACCAACCTCTCTATGAACTTTAGCTGCCTTTGTTACTTTTTCACTCGCTCCCCACCATGCTGACACTCTATGTTCAATTTTGATCTGTGAAAAGCAGTTTTCACCTGCAAAAGCCATGTTTGACTGGCCACAAGGCAAAGCTGGGGAAAATCCCAAGACAAATAAAAAATATCTTCATCCTTTTGTGAAACTAGCACAAAGGGCAATGTTTTGTATTGCCTTAATTTACATGTTATGGACCATGGGCATTCAGAATTTCATGAGTCATGCCAGTAACTTGACTGCTTTCTCTTAGTTCCTGTTTATATAATTAACTGTAACATCAACTTTGTAGAGATCTCTTACAGCAATACAACATGATATCCTGTAAAATAGTTTATCCAGATTTATCCAAAAATCTCAGAGTAAAACAATCAAGATCCTTAATGGACTGTACAGCTAAAACTACTTAAAATTTAGAAACATTTTTCCTATTACATAAATCTCACTGTATAATGTTATAATTGATACATAAACATAGCAGCTATTATAAAAGATATAATTCAATTAGATACTTATGTTTTGTTTGTAATTGATTATCTTAGATATACAGTAGTAATTACGTTTTTCCTCATTTCCATTAAGAAAGCAGGGGTTGCCATTGTTTCAAGGTTTTGTGTTCTCTCTGGTTTTTTGGGTTTCTTTTTTTCTTCTTCTTTTTTTTGCAGGGGGAAGGGCTTGTTTTTTCAGTCAGAATGCAGCTAGTGGACTAATGCTCCAATATAAGGCCTCATCCTGCAAACCCTTATTCACACAACTATTCCCACTGAAGTCAAAGAAACTACTTGCTTGAGTAAAGATCAGGCTCATAGGGATACGACCAGAAATGACATTTTAAGTACCAACTTGAGACGTATCAATCATCTTATGAACCTCATACATGTAGATAGTAGCTAACTCATTTATGAAGTACATCTCTGAGTGCATGATTTCAATTTCATGCATTGTCTCCATAGCTAGTGTTTGCAATATCTCTGTCTGTTTAGATGCCCACATTTGAAAATAATGCACATTTATTTTTCAACAAAGCACATCCCCCTCCCCTCTCAGCTTGCTAGGCCTTTGGCTTTGATCTGGCAAACATGAGGTCATGTGACTAGTCCACACTCATACAAATCACTACATTGACTTGATAAGAGCCTGGGAAGTGCTGAACACCTTCAACTCCTCTGGGAGTCAGCAGCAGTTGTGGCTATTTAGAAACTCTCAAGACTTGGCTCTTTCAGAACGGTATGTAATTCATTCTTTCATGACTGCAACCAAAATGTAATTAAGTTCTCTCTCCCTGTAAAATTCTAGAAAGGATAGGCCTGGCTGCTGACCACAGTGACCAAAGACAATGGATAGATAATTCCCCTTGTGTTGGGGGAGTCTCTCCTAGCAGAGGCTGCTCTCAGAGATGGCACCATAAAGGAACTGGACAGCCATCTGAGCACAGCTCTCATGTAGTGGAGAATTAGGGCCTAATAATTTACCACTTGTTCAGGGCCTTCAAGCCAAGGGTCTCAAAGTACTATAAAAACTTTAATTGGTTACACCTTCTCGCAGCCCTAAGAATTAGGTATATGTTATCTCATTTTTTCAGCTGGGGAAACCAAGACCCTGAGAGTTTGTGAGTTGCTCAAGGACACACATTGTGAACATCATTGTCACTTACTGTTTGTACTGCAGCAGTACCTAGGAGCCCTTGTCATTGATCAGGGACCCATTGAACTGAACAAAGACAGTCCCCACCCAAAGAGCTCAGAACAAGGGTTACAGTCCAGATCCCCTGACCCTGAGTATCAAGCTCTAACCAGAGGACAGTGCTGCCTCTTTAATTTTGCTATTTTGGCAAAAACAAAATCAAGATTAAAAATGAAAAACAGATTGTTTTTCTTTTTTAAATCACAGACTATCTTGAATGACATTCTCAAATAATATGTCTGTCTGTAAAGCTTAAAGACTGACAATTCCACCTCCTGAAAGCTCCCTGGTAGGGCTATATTAGGACTACATCCCCTCCTCCGTGTTTTCCCATTGCAGTTCTCCCATGACGTTTCCTGTATCTGACATATTGCATTTCTAGCATAAATGATGACTGTCATCATGGCCCTGTGACTTCTCAAGGCCAGCTTGAAACTGATCTAATAATTTTTTATTATTATTTTTTGCTGCCCTGTTCTTTTCGTTGTTGCTCCTCTTAGACTTTCTATTAGCTTTAATAACACTTGTGGGAGACTCATGAGCCTAGTAAACTTGGATAACTTAAAAAAAAATGATCGACTGCCAGGTTGGGTTTTCCCTGATTCCTCCAAACCTAATAATATTATCTCTTGAATATTTTAAATTTCAAAACAAAAACAGCTTATCATTAATCTTCTCACCATGACATGCGACTATTCTGAGACAACCGCACCTCAGAAGTCATTTTATTAACACACTAAAAAAACTATTGCAATGAAAAATTAGAAGAAATTAAACTGGCAGTTTAAACCAGGGAACAGTTTAACAACATTTAAACTCAGCTTTGTGAGTCACACCAAATAATCTATCCTTTTAAATTGTTGAGTAACTAATAATAATGATCCTTAGGGATCCATCTACACTGAAATTACAACACTTTATAACATGGTTCCACTATCAAAGCCCATCTATGGGTCAGCACCCAGAGACTCCATCAACCTTATCTCCATCCATGACCCATCAAGATAACTGCACTCCTCAGGGACAATGCAGCTCAACCCAAGATGATGCTCAGGAGAGCTGCAGATAAAGGAATTGTCACTGATTGGGTTCAGCTGTTTGGGTTGAGCTCTATTTCCAGAAGAGGTCACAATAATCCACAGTCTGACCACCTTCAGGGCACAATGCAAGACCCTCCCCTTGGAGATGGCTAACCCTCCATAACCTGATAAATGGGAGATGAAATGAAAAAAAGAAAGACAGACAAATTATCGATATATGTATCCTAACTAGAACATCCTACAATAGGGACAGGAGTAGAGAATACAACTCCATAAAATCTACTAGGGACTTCACCTTGCAGATTTAATTTATCTGGGAAGTGTTTAGATGTTATGATAATGTGTGCTATGGAAAGTCCTTAGAATGACGAAAAACAAAGACAATGCCTAACTCTGTGTTAACCATGTCCCAGAAATATGTTAGAAGCCCTGCTCTGTCCAAGGTTGTAGCATGAGATGTAGGAACATGGCTAAAACATGGTGTGGTCTCCTCTATTCAACAAGACAACTAGGTTGGGAGACATGTTGGAACCAAGTCCCTCGACATGGTGTTTTTACTGTGTAGATGAACTCTCAGTTGAGCAGTTGTATACAAGTAATTTAAATCTATTTAAATTTATTTTGATTGATTTATGAACATGATAAAAGGTGTACCTATCAATATACTTATTGAAGTTTATGATGCTACACGAAATTTCCATCAGCTGAGACTCTGGCCTATTAAGTGATTTTCCCAAGGCTACACAGTGCTTCATTAGCAGAGCCAAAACGAGACCCGTCTCCCAGCTCCCAATCCTATGCTTCATATACTGTCGCTCCAAATGAAATCGTAGTTACAGCCATTCTCTCTTTAAAAATACAAGTACAGTTTAAATCTAATCAATCTCGAAGGAAGTTCCAAAACATTTTACTAGTCTACTAACTAAAAGTTTACTAGAAATATCATTCAATGTAGCTATGTAATATCTCTGAACACATGCTTTATGTTACAGCATACAGGATACAACATCTTTCACTGTTCTATGTTAAATCATGCATTCAGTTGTTTCCATTTATACTGCATCAAAGCAGTTGAAATCCAATTGAAAAGTTTCTTTAGACAGCCATTGTGCAGGAACATGATGTCAATATTAATAAAGGCTGAATTTCCCCTTGGCTCACTTCTTACAGATAAGCTTTTCAATAATACACTGCTTGCACCAAAGGTCTGATGGGACTGGGAATAGTAAAAAACACTAATAAAAGAATGTTGAATGTTTTTATATTAAATTTCCCCACAGGCAAACTGAAAGCCTACTTAGAGTACGCCAATCAACATGGCACTTATTAAATGTTACAAGAGTCCTGTTACAACAGATCTTTAAAGTCCCTAAAAATGAATTAGAAAATAAAGACAAAAGACAATTGCAAATGCATTTTTAGATGCAAACCCTGAACACCTCACCTGATACTCACTAATGTGACACTATGTTGTTTGATCTTCAAAAAGACTCCGTTTTTATCAACCTACAGCTGTATTTTTTGTTAAGCTTCTCTATAATAGTGGATAATTATATCCCTTACATTTCCAGTCTTTTTAAAAGTTCATTTTATGTTAAGAAAAATAAGGTATTTATTTAGAAATAATGTGGTTTTCAAAAAGTTGGTAAATATGATACAATGCCTACATAACTTTGGGTTGAGCAAAATAACAAAAGTGGGAATAGTTGAACAAAAGAAGTAGCTATCACAGATGAAGTAATTAGAAACAAACATTAAGGTATTATTATAATAAAAGAGAGGTTTGGGCTCCTGAATGCCATCTCTTTGTGGGGATTACATGTGATTCACAAAAGCCCATCTCTTACACCGGAATTTAAGTAATATTTTTCACCCTGTCAAGGTGGTGACAAATATATTAAACCTGTCTGTCTTCTGAGAATGCGAACCCCAATCTGAGACTTTGCCTTGGGCACAGCAATAAAAGTAAACTCAATTGTTAAACATTGGGTTTATTTCCTGAAGAGGGGCAGAAGAAGAAGAAAAAAAGCCTGAAAGACCTACCCAAATGGTAGTTTACCTGCAAAAGTTTTGCTTAGGTGAATCTTAAAGCTGGCCATGTAGTTAATACTTTCCATGTAACTGAGCTCATTATTATTATTATATTAATATTTTGTATGAATGAAGATTTATTAATTTGAAAAAACAATTTCTAAAATTACCAGAAATTGAAATTGTGGGTACCTGCCCAAAGTAACTAACTTGTTTGTGTATGTGTGCTAAACTTGAGTATTTGTTTAGAAATACCCTGTAACTTATATCAATACATATAGCTTAGGGCAGTGGTTCTCAAACTATGGCCCACAGGCCACTTGTTTGTGGTCTGCAAAGAGCTGGCCAGTCACATGATCCTTGGTTTTCCTCCTTATTTCCAGATGCAAAATTGCCTTAAAAGAAAGCTGACATTATATTAAGTACTTTCCCTATATCATTTTTCTGTGGTCCTGCACTGAAGTCCCTAGAAGTCAACGGGAGATGGCTTTGGATCAGGCCCTGTGTAAGTAACTACTGATGGTATGCAGTTATGAATGGGAGGAGAGATGGCCTGAGGGTCGATCTTTGTATTAAAAAGTAATCCATACTATGAAAACAGCTTGAGAACCCCTCGCTTAGAGTATCTTTCCATGCCCCAGTTCCCACATCTGTACAATGTTAATATCTACCTCACGTAGGTGTTATGAGGCTTAGTACTATAATGCTGAGGCTATAAATTGGATTAATGCTTGATAGACAATTTAAAGTATTTAGACTGAAGGTGATATTGTAGGGCAAAGTATTATTTGTTTACTTTTATTATATTATCATATAAGAGTGCTCTACATTCTTAGATTTCTAAGGCCAGAAGGGATCATTATGATCATCTAGTCTGACCTCCTGCATAACACAAGCCATAGAACCTTAGTAATTATGCAACAAGCCTATAACTTCTGTTTGATCTGTAGCACATCTGTTAGAAAGATACCCAATCTTGATCTGAAGACTTCAAGTGATGGAGATTCCACCACACCCCTAAGTTAGTCATCTTATGGGTGATATTGTTTTCTTAAGCATCAAGCAAATCTGGTCTTTTCTGGTACTTAATTTCAGAGTGACACAAGAACAAGTTGAGTGCTACCACTTCTGATGTGCCTTCTTTAAGAAATGTTAAAATACAACACAATAATAATACAATAAAATACAATACATCTGTTAGTCTTTAAGGTGCCACAGGACTCTTTGTTGCCTTTTACAGATCCAGACTAACACGGCTACCCCTCTGATACTTGTTAAAATACAATACATGAACTTATTTACAGAGTTTGCGATATGCTCAATGTGAGAACATGATTTGACAAAAGAACTGAAATCAAAGTTTACCTATATGCAAATGTAGCAAGCGACATTTCCTCACTTTGTCTGCCCTGAATTTTGCCAGTCACCTTTCCCCATATATATTTGTACTCTGAAGTTGGAAGGATGATATCAAAGTTTTCAGCTAGGCAAACCAGTGTTTAGATTGAGTAAAGACTTTAAAGATGTTTTTCTTTTTTGCTTTGTCCTAGTAGAAAAAGGGGTTAAAAATTAAGTTTAGTTTCCTGTGGGGAAGCTGATGAAATGTTCCATTATCTGTGCAGGGCAGCAGAGAACTTCTAGCAAGTGTCACTTACTTAGCATGATATCCTTAAACCAAGTATCATCTCACCCAATGAAGCCATATTATAAGGGAGATCTTGAAGCATAATTTAAAAACCTGAGGTTAATTTCTAAGGGAGGCATGTTTTCCTTGCCTTATTATAATAAGATCCCTGCACGAAACAGATGGGCCTCTGTTCTAGTTGAGAGAATCTTATTACCCTGTGGCATCCAATAGAGTTGGGTGAATTGAATATTTTAATCTGGCAAGTGGCATAAATATTGGACTTTTTCAGCAAGCCACATGTGGACAGAACTTGTCAGCCAATAATCAAGTTATTTGGGTTTGGCCCAACCGATGGTGACATTGGAGTGGAGCTTGAGTGCTTTCTTTCCCTCCCCCAACAGCATCCCAGGACAGGGAAAGTGGCCTCTCTGATGATGTCAGGAGGAGAGTGTTTGTATAAGGTCCTTAAGCTACCCTCTCCCCCAAAGTAGGATCCAGAGCCTGACAGTGGAGAGGAAATGATGGGCTTCCCAAATAGGATCTCTTTCTCATCTGCCCTTCTGTTAAAGTGATGGGCTCCCCATTGAGGAACTAGTAGCAGGAGCACTTCCCTTAACCCACAACTGAAGGATGCTCTCCTATACCAGACAAAAATTAACAATTCTTTGTATTTAGATAGCACCTTTGATCAGATAATCTCAAACTTCTTCATGAACATCTGCTTAAGCTTCACAACACTGCCTGTTGGATAAACCCATGGTATTATCCCAATTTTACACATGAGAAAACGGAGCAAGGAGAGGATAAATGATTTGTCCAAAGTTATACGTTCTAATCTGTGGGTGAATAAGTTCTGATACTCACATTTGGAAGTCCTTAAATATTTTCTGATTTTTGAGACATTGAATGTCATGCAAATCTACATGTTTAACTAGGACTCATTCCTCTACATCTGGCAACTAAGTGTGTTTTTAAGTGTCTTTAATCAATTTAAATATGTTCTCTCCACTATCTATAAAGTTTATTAAAGGTGAATTAAAGGAAAATAATTGGGTTTGTTTTTTCTGTGTTCCTTTATGATGCATAAATAAGACCTGAAGGTTGGTAGAGTTTTCATTGTTGCTGTTTGTATTTAAAATGAAGGCCTTGTCTAACACAGAAGATTCTGTGATGCTGGAGAGCCAGTGAAATTGTGACATCATAAGAGCCAAGAAGTGAAAGTTGAGCAACAGAGGTAAGAAATGATTTTTTAAATGTTTAGGCGGGCTGTTTAAAACTCTTTTTGTTAATATCTATCAAATTTATGTAACTAAACAACGTTTTGAAGATAGGAAGTCTTTGTTAAAGATTCAGCACCCTCATCCTTTCAATTAAGGTGCAACAGCTGACAATATTTATCTTCTGAGACTGTCTTCTCAGACCTCTGTAGCAAACAAGCAAAGACCAAAATTGTCATTCCTGATAGGGAGTATTAAGGCCAAAGTTTAAGTTTGCATTGTATAGTCTATTTTTTTACTACATGCAGTTCAGGCTAAATTCAAGCTTGGGCTAAGTGACTGCAATTCCTGTGGAATCAATTTTGCTTCCTTGTCTGTAGAACAGGCCAAGTATATCTCATTAAGAATATTTGCACTTGTTTCTCCAAAGAATCTTGAAGAGTGCCAAGCATAAAGTCAGCCACATTGAGAAGTGTTGGGCTTTGTGAAACCATTCACACTTAAAATAGCATAGATTCATAGACTGATAGATTCCAAGGCTAACTATTGTTTTTCATTTTTCAGATGTTCTGAGATCTTTCTAGGACTTACTTTGGAAAAGGTTGATTTTTCAAGGCAAATGACTTGGAAGTTAATGATATTTTTTCTGATTATATCAACTGACACCAAATGTGGTGCGATGGGTGAAAAAAAAGAAGGAGATATAAAAAAACTGTATAATGGCCACCAATAACAACCCTGAGTGACTCACTGGTGTTTAAATATTATCTAAAAAGTATTTCAATATAAATCAGGATAGGTGCAGTTTTTTGGACACGTTTAATATAGAGTGATCGTATTCCTCGTTACCATAATCAGCTGAGCCCATGCCATGACAAAAGCGTGTGACATGTGTTCCAGTAAAAAACACGATTTGATGAAGGTGTTTGCAGCCCCTTTGATATGATATTTTCTGAAGATTTAAATGAAATTTAGTTTGCAATAATCACAGAAATAAAAAGGATGACCACTGAACAGTGTGCCAACTTCCCTCTGCCCCTGCATGGTGAATGGAGCCTACATGCAAAGGAGGGAAAGTGTGGGGGATGGGGACTAGCCAGTTGCTACAGCAACAAGGGCAGAGCTGGGAAATCTGGCACAGGTAAGAATTTACCTTGGGTCTTGGTTAAATCTTCCCTGTCCATTTTTTTGTGTTTGCCATGAGGCGCCGAGTAGTTCGATCCTGCTCTGGCCACACTTGTAATTCACAAGGCTCTGCATAGCTCCAGGATATCAGCAGGCAGCATTCATTTCAAATTTACAAGGACAAACTGATTTGGGCACCTGCAGACCATAAGGTAGAAATGTTCACAGAATAAGGATGATAAATTCAAGACAGATGCACCTGGCAGCTCTTCCCATTCAGGGAATAGTTCCAACCGTTTGCCTGGAATCACCATAACTTGTGGAGAGCGTTGGCTTGTCCTGGATCCCCAGTCCTTCCAAATATTAACACCAAATCCTATTAAAGGCTCAGTAACTTACTTTTACCAACTTCTGTGGTAAAAGAAGTGCTGTGTGGAGGGTGTGAAATCCAAGAACTAAGTGTCTTTTTCTGGGGGAAATTAAGAGATGGGGGGGAGGGGAGAAGATGTAGTGGGTTGGAAGGGTATTCTAGTAATAAGGGCACTGGACAGGGACTCAAGATCTGGGTTCAATTTCTGGCTTACCACAGACTTAGTGTGGGACATTGGACTCATCACTTAATCTACCATGTTCCTCATCTGTAAAATGGGGATAAATCTTCTCTACTTCACAGGGGTGTTGTGAGGCTAAAATCCATTAATGACTCTGAGGTGTTCAGCTACTACAGTGATGAGAGTCACATACGCTCAAACATATTGAGGGCATACTGTCTTGACCATTCTTCTGCACATTCATTTGTTGCAACGTTCTTCAAACACAAACTATTCTTTAACATTCTCTGATTTCTGTCAGTGGTGAAGCACCTGGATTTTATTCCAGTGCTCTTTGAATGTTGCTTCAAAAAGAAGAAATGAGGTATCACTCTGGAGACCTGGGTTGCAGGTTGACAATATAGCTGAATGGCACACAGAATCTTTATTAGC
Source organism: Terrapene triunguis (assembly GCF_002925995.2). Lineage (NCBI taxonomy): Eukaryota > Metazoa > Chordata > Testudines > Emydidae > Terrapene > Terrapene triunguis. Next base: position 2,199,029 of record NW_020664372.1, on the reverse strand, counting down.
AACCCTAGTGATGGGGGCACTGTGTGCGTACCCATATTTTGGCTGCATTCTGTTCTGACCTAATTTTCACCCGTGGTGTGTGGTATACACCCCATTCTGTACACACAGAAAAGAAAATGTGCATTAGGCCTGTACACTAAGTTCTTTGAGAATTTGGCCTTTATTGTTCTGGACTTCTCCATTCTGTAAATGGTGATAATGATACTCCTGTATGACCCTTGGATAAAAGCTGCTATATAAAGGCAAAGTATTATGCATAATAAATGTACATTTATTGATAGCATGGTACTTATCTGCCAAGAGAACAGTATTATCAAGGCAAATTCAATACTGACATAACACACGTGTTACACAGATCAGATTTCTTTTGCTTCTCAGGTCTCTTTTTCCTTTTAGGTTGCAGTCTCACTCTGTCTTGTAACTATGAAACTGCATTAAACACTCTAGAAGAATAAACCACCATATATATTTCTGCTACCAGTGTGATATTCCCTACTCACTGCTCACTACCATGATTAATCTTCTGGGAAATAAACACCTGATGTGATTTTATTTTTGCTGATACACTAGTGTTGTAAGCAGTTCCATATTTACCTGTGGGCCAGATGGACAAGAGTGGAGCAACAGTGAAAAAGAGGGAAAAGAATACACAGTTTGTCCATAATTTTTTCTTCTTTTTCATTGCAACATGACAATGGCCAGCTTGATGGTCCTCTGAGCATGTGGGCATTGTGTCTAATGCATTCCAAAGTTTATTTGAATGTTTGCCTTATATTATAGTGATAAAATTAAATAGTAATACAAGACCTTTTTTTTAATGTGACCAAAATTTAACAAGACGAAGCAAAAAGTCAGTCACACTGGGGTTTGTGAGTATATGTGGTCAATCAATGTGTGTTATCTATGTTATTTGCAAACAAAACTTTTGCTAGTAATAGTACAGATTGCAAACTGGGGCCCTTTATAAACCCTGATCATCAGATGCTTATACTTGTCTTGACATATTTTTTTTCTTTTCAGCTGAAACTTTCCATGTTTGGTACCATCCTGAAGAGATTTTTTTCTCCATTTCAGGAATTTTCAATCAGCAAAAGGGGGAAAGTAGTTTTCCATTTTAAAATATTCTAACCACAGCATCTTGTCTTTAGACACTGCTTCAGAAAAAGGGCTAAAATTCAATAGCTCAGTTCTCAGCAGCACACAATAAATGCTGGGTGCTGCTGAAGAGAAAGACACATGGGAGCACTAGGACTAATTCTGCTCTATGCCAGTATATGAGCCAGGGACTATCAGAGCTTAGCAACACTCAGGGGATAAGAAGGGTAGTGGTGTAGGAAAGAGTAATACCAACTCCCACGTCACATATGGTAATGTCCAGGCGGCTAGTTACATCCGCCTTCAACTCCTTTCCAGGACTAGAGCGGCACATAGGAATTGGAGTGGGGCGGAGGATCTGGCCCTGAAAAACTATGTGTTTAAGTAGTCCATAATCAGGACAGGAAGCCTTGCTCAGTGGGGGATTGAAAGCTCACTCCTGAGCATGTCCATACTGGAGTTCTTTGGCTCCAATGCTTGTATAGCCCCGTCAGGAGATACTCTTCCATGGTGTCCCTAGTTGGCAGTGCCTCATCCTCTGGGAATAGAGCGGTGTGAGGAGAGTTGTTCACTTAGCAGTGGAGAAGGAGCCCTAAATTCATGCTGACAGGGTCTGTAGTACTTTGAATTGTGACTTTCTATGGGATGGGGCTCAATATACAAAGATGGAATTTGCATTTTCAAATCTTCATAACTTTGTTATTTTCAGATCACTAATTTCAGACTAGCAACCATGTGCTTCTCAGTAAGGGCTATCTGTCAAGTCCCAAAGTACTTTTGTCATCCTCCTCCTGAAAAACAAAGTGCTTACAACTATTTGGTTTAATGCAGAAAAAACAGATGTTTACCCTGTGCTGAATCTATCATATTGTATATGAATGGCCATGCTTTCTCATTAAAACAAGTGATAGCTCATCTAGTGCTCCTAATTCTGTCAGTAAATCTCTGTGCTTACATGATTTGAAACTGAGGCCTGGTCTACACTTACCCCCAAATTCGAACTAAGGTACGCAACTTCAGCTACGTAAATAACGTAGCTGAAGTCGAAGTACCTTAGTTCGAACTTACCTCAGTCCACACGCGGCAGGCAGGCTCCCCCGTCGACGCCGCGGTACTCCTCTCGTATAGCTGGAGTACCGCAGTCGACGGCGATCACTTCCTGGTTCGACTTATCGCGTCCAGACAAGACGCGATAAGTCGAACCCAGAACTTCGATTCCCAGCCGCTGAACTAGCCGAACTAGTGTAGACATACCCTGAAATCATTTCGCAGCCTGAGCCTTTTCCTATAATTTTTGCATTAATCTGAAAAGTCTTTTGAACTAAAAATGGTTAATACAGAAGGAACATAATTGCACAGATTTCTTTGGTAATAAATGGCTGATCATTCAGTCATTAATTCATTCACTTAATATTAATTGTTATAAGATTAATCATGATGAACTAATGTATTAATATCCACATAATATGTGCATCCATAGAAATTCCATTGCAATATGGTGATTAACTAATGTACTATTAGTTTAGTGTTAATTCTTGTAGTATCAGAAATAACTGTAAAGCAAAGGATCCAGGATTTTTCATTGTTCCTTATATTTTCTTTTAAAAAAGGGATTCTCTGTAGTATCACAATTTGAAAGGTAAGTAAAGATGTGGAAAAATTAAGATCCTGAGCTATTTCAAATTAGCTCCCTACTTTCATATATCTCTGACTTGCATTACTAATTTTAACAATTTGCAAGTTTCATAGCATGATCTTTCTACCAAGAAGTTGTTGAGCACTTGTTGAACTGTCATGAAAATATGTACATTTCAGCTTCTTTGGACAGTGAAGAAAAAATTCAAACTATTTTCCTATAATTAATAAGACGAAGACCTATAATCTCTGTGAGCAATAACAAATAAATACCTCAAGTAAAAATTGTTCCTTTGATTGTCCATTTTGTCCTTAGCCTTTGGATAATAAACCAAAGCTTCAGTAATATGTTTCAAAAAGGACAATTTTTTTACTCCCAGCTTAACAATGTAATGGATCCTTTCAGTGTGTGCATATTATATGTCCAAATGCATACATGGGCATGCGTGCATGCATGCATTATAGGAGGGGGTGGTAGCTCTCCCTATGGAGGATGCTTGACAATTGCCATTATAAGACCCTGTATTAAGTTGCTTATAACTTTGCCAGTATTAATCATATGTGCTGAAACTTTCCATGACCGGTGTCTACCTCAGGCTGAAAGTTTTTGGAAAATTTCAGTGAAAACAGGTCAGACATCTGAGAACAAGGTTAGAGAAAAATACATTGTTTTGCTTTAGTTAAAAATATTTTGGCAACCTTTTCTTTGAGAAGTTCTAAATGACCCCATTCTTTGGAGCTGGGACATGACATTTGGCAGGGAGATGGCCTTGTTTTTAGGGATGTGCCTTTTTGCCAGCCCTCTGAAATTTGGCCAGGTTATACACCTTTGAAAATTGCAATTTAGCATGTGCTCAGTTGAGACTTCCCTGAGTTTTACAGCTAAATTCCCTGAAAAATCCATCTTCACTGAGTGTGCTATAAGCCCAAGCTTTCAGGGGGCAATAGCAGATCTGGGCTGCTATAGGTCAGGCTAGGGCCAGAGCCAGGCACTGGAAATGAGAACAGGGAGACTGACTCTCCTGTGGATATCAATAGTCCCTCTGCTGGCACCCAGACAGTGGAGGAGGAAGCCTCCTTATTAGAATGCAGCAAGGATAAGAAATGGACTTGTGAGGGGGAGAGATGGTATAGATTGGGACAAGGAGCCATATAATTAAGTGATCATATAATTAAAGACTATATCATAATGCAGCCTCACAAGGGGGCCAAATTAAGGTTGCACAGGTAACCTTAATTCTCCAATTTCCCTAACTTTTGAGTGCTTGGCATTGCAACCTTAATAATGTTATTTTAACAAAATATGTGTGTATAATATGTATAGCAAAAGGTTTAACATTGATTTTAATTACTCATATAAAATCAGTAATGCTAATTAGCAGACACTGTTTTTCTGGAAAGCATTTTTATTTTTACATGGCTGGAAAGCACACATTAAAAAGAAGGTTACCCGACAGTAAAATTACATATGTCCAATTGGAATAAAATTCCAAGAGACACATGACCTACAAATTCTTCTGGAAAGGAGGCCTACTGGATCTATAATTCAGAGATATTTACCTGGAATTTTAACTTAGATCCATCTCTTCTTTTAAACAAACACAGTACATGTTATGATATAGCTCATCTCTCCCCGTAATATTTAAGGGAATTTGAGTGCTTTAAATAATGAATTTGGTGAAAAACCCTAAAAGAAATACTAGCCACCTTTCCCTAGAAGAGATGGAATGTATCAGTACAAATTGTTCTTGCTATTAATATCGGTCCTGATTCAGGAATGCATCCCTATTCAAGTATGGTGCTAGAGCACATACTTAAATCCCACTGAAATCAATGGGATTTAAGCATGGGCTTAAGTGCTTTGCAGAGTCAAGGTAATTATTATTGCTATCATTTCAGTGTGGAAAGGGAGCCTATATCTTTAAAACCAGCACATTCTGTTGCAAACACTTCCAGTGAAATTTGCAGTTTGCACCCATCTCTAAATTCTGCCGGTTTGAAAGATAGAGCAGCTCTTGAATTCCTCTCTGAATCTCAATAGTTTGCAGATTGGCTGTACATCCTGGATTGCTGCTCCTGGTAAGCAGAAAACAAACATTTTTTAACACCCTACTTTTGTAGCGTGCTAATGGAGGCCTTTAAAGTTTAAACAGATTGGAAAAATCCATGCCGTAAATATTCCTGAACACTAATATCAAACATAGTATAGCAATCCTGGTATGAAATGCATCCATATCAACCATCACCTTATCCAATTTTTGAATGATTCCCTCCTCCCCCAACCTGACAGTAGTTATGATACTGATCAGTAACCAAGACTGCAGGCTGTTGCTGATGCTGAAGTTAAATGCAAATGACAGAAACAACAGCAGTGATGGATGGCTTTGGATCCGCTGAACTGACAAAACGCTATAGTGCTTAGGATGTTGGGTGTCAGTAAAAATGGGCAGCACAGGACATGGCATTTGAAGCCTTTACATGACATAATGTGAAGTGATGGTGGGCACTGAACCCTGAATACATGACATTAATGGCATTGATATGCATGTTACTCTGCCTACCACAATGGTGATACAGGTTGCTTGTTGAAATGCACTAAAGAAAGGGCATAAAATGGGGGCCAGCCAAGGCCATCCCTCCTTACAGCACCATTAAGGGAGACCCCACACATACATTTGGGGCATACTAGAACCCAAGTGGTGCCTCCCTTACACTCTGCCATATGGCCTCGGGGAAAAAACTGCAAGGAGGAACCAGCCAAAGAATCCAGCTGGTAGGAGCAGTAGCAGCCACAGGTAGGACCTTGGACATTCAAAGAACTTTCTAGAGTTTTGATTGGCCTTTCTCTGCCCTGTGCTAATTGGCTATTTGCACTAACCCCCCTCAGTGTCTTTACCTCAGCTTTAGTCCACAATTGCCCCCCTTAGCCTCTTCCCACTACAGTGTCCCCATTATGCCCTTTCCCTTCAGCTTATCCCCTCCTAGCTAAACCCACCCCCAAAAATCATGCTGTGGACTCTGCATGGATGGTGAATGAGTAGAATGGGACTCCATTCTTGGTTGGTCATTAGGCACTACTGTGATAAATATAATTATTATGAAATAATGCCATTAGAAAATGTTACTTATATGGTAATCTCTGTAATAGTGGAGCATTATTTGATAAGTCATGTCAGAGTACTACTATTTTTAGAAACAACAAGGAGTCTGGTGGCACCTTAAAGACTAACAGATTTATTTGGGCATAAGCTTTCGTGGGTAAAAAACCTCACTTCTTCAGATGCATAGAGTGAAAGTTACAGATGCAGGCATTATATACTGACACATGGAGAGAAGGGAGTTACTTCGCAAGTGGAGAACTAGTGTTGACAGGGCCAATTCAATCAGGGTGGATGTAGTCCACTCCCAATAATAGATGAGGAGGTGTCAATTCCAGGAGAGGAAAAGCTGCTTCTGTAATGAGCCAGCCACTCCCAGTCCCTATTCAAGCCCAGATTAATGGTGTTAAATTTGCAAATGAATTTTAGTTCTGCTGTTTCTCTTTGAAGTCTGTTTCTGAAGTTTTTTTGTTCAATGATAGTGACTTTTAAATCTGTAATAGAATGACCA
>NW_020664372.1:2082554-2192680 GCF_002925995.2 Terrapene triunguis | reverse complement strand
TGGTCATTCTATTACAGATTTAAAAGTCACTATCATTGAACAAAAAAACTTCAGAAACAGACTTCAAAGAGAAACAGCAGAACTAAAATTCATTTGCAAATTTAACACCATTAATCTGGGTTTGAATAGGGACTGGGAGTGGCTGGCTCATTACAGAAGCAGCTTTTCCTCTCCTGGAATTGACACCTCCTCATCTATTATTGGGAGTGGACTACATCCACCCTGATTGAATTGGCCCTGTCAACACTAGTTCTCCACTTGCGAAGTAACTCCCTTCTCTCCATGTGTCAGTATATAATGCCTGCATCTGTAACTTTCACTCTATGCATCTAAAGAAATGAGGTTTTTACCCACGAAAGCTTATGCCCAAATAAATCTGTTAGTCTTTAAGGTGCCACCAGACTCCTTGTTGTTTTTGTAGATACAGACTAACATGGCTACCCCCTGATACTATTTTTAGCTTTCACTATTGCTTTTATTATAAGCCTATTTTTGTCTTATTCTAATACCAACCTCTGCCTTGGGATATTTGCTCCAGATTTCTGACTTGGTCTTTGAAATGAACAAGGAAAAGTCTGTGGGTACAGCTGTACTCTTGGTTATTGGTCAGAGTACAGATCTGTATTATGCCCATACAAAGGTCCCTCAAGATCCTCATCTGCCCTTTCTTTGCGGGCAGAATACCTATTGATGATTCAGTTGAAAGGCTCTGTAAATATTTGTCCTTTGCTTCTATTACTCTTTCTCGCTGCTTCCTTGCTCCTCCACAGTTGTACCACTCATTTTCTCATGTGTGATGTCTGAACCAGTTCCTTTCTATATGATCCCATTTGCCTTACTTTGTAACTGATAATCACATGTTCTGCCTGAGCACTTGCCCTCTTTCCACTAGAAAGGAAAGCAGCTCTAACATGATGCAAATATTAAAAGCTGTCTTTACTTAAGAAAAGGAATTTAAACACAATTTCCACAGATGATTACCTTGGTACCTTATGTATCTAATACTCTGGGACAGCGCAACAGGGTGCTCTACTCACTACTCAGTGAGGCCTCCTCCTGGCCAGTCTAAGGATTAGCTCCCCCCAGCCAAAACCCCTTCCTGTCGTTGCACTCTGTCACTCTTTGTTGCTCTCTCTGTCTGTCTGCTGCCTCTCTCTCACTCCAGGTGCTGCAGCTTCCTCTTTATGACTCAGTCCTGCAGCCAGGTCACTAAGTGGTTTCCCCTTCCAAGGTAAAATCCTGCAAAGGCTTTCTGCCCAAGCAGCACCCAGCAGTCCTCATACCCACTGCCCTGACCCTATCACTCCTGCAATGACCCAGGCAGATTTTTTGTTCAGTGCCCCAAGAAGCACCACTCTGCAGTGATTGGTAGGGGAACCCAGGCCTGCCTTCTACTCTGGGTTCCAGTCCAGGGCCCTTTACCAGGCAGTCAAGGTCTGCAGCTTTTCTAGCCTGACTGCTCTTGCCCCTAGATTACCTGCTACCTTGCTTCACTCATTCTATCAGACTCTTCTCAGGTCTCTTAGGTCTCAGGAATTCAAGTTCAAATTCCTATCCCTCCTTTCCTCCCCATAGAGAAAGTGACTACCACCCGGCAGCCCTTTTCTCTGTTACTAGTCTCTTGGCTTTATATAAACTATGCCTGTTCCCTCAGTGGTGAGCTTGCTTCCAATTAGTTGCCTCCTCCTAGCTTAAATTTTTCCCCTGTAAATTGCTGCTTAATTGTCTGATTGTGGCCATCTGGCCTAATTCAGCTCTCTCAGGTCCGGCGTGGTGAGTACCCCCCATCTCAGACACTTTTTAGGATTTTTCAATTATTTATTTGCACTATTTTTCATATCCGTCCAACTATAAAGCCAATGTCCCTACATTACCATTAAAAGGCCTTGGATAGAAAAAAGAGATAATATTTAGAGTTTTAAAATGTATTCTACACTTGATGCTAAACATCTTAGCCTATGCATCACAGTGTCACATTAAGGTTCAGTATCTTGCAAATCACCTGGGCTAAATGCAAATGCTTTGTGTATGATTTGAAAATGACCCAGATAGCTGACAAGATGCTGGACTTCAGAACTCTCTCTTATGCAAGACTAAACAGCAAAGGCAATTATCAGTACCTCTTCTTCCATTACACATATTTTTGAGGTAAGTTTCCTTAAAAAATAAAAACTGGCAGCTAGCTGATAAAAGTTTTATAATGTTATTTGTAATTCTATCAGGGATGCATTACTGAACGAATTCAGCGGGAAGCAAAAAGGTGCAAAATGCAGTTTATCACTTGGTCAGAGAAATAAATGAATTTATTCCATGGTTAGCATGAAGATATACGTAATATAAACGTTATACATGTGTGTACAGTTCAGTATCCTTCATATATGCACACATAATGTATTCTATCTGTATAAATTTTGCATCATATTAGACTCTGATTTTCTCTCATAAATGTGTACTGTGTTTCACTGAATAATTTTTGTTCTGCTTCAATTCCAAGTTAAACTGTTGATCTGACCCACCATCCTATTTGTGAAAAGAGGTACTTGTATTTGTTCTGCATGTGTATATTCACTTTTCTGAAATGCTACTACTACGTCCACAAATAATTTGACATATTTTGGTGAACTTCATGTAAAATCTCATCCCACATCTGCCTCATAGTGTTACAAAAGGTATAGAGACAAAGAATAGAAACACTTCCTTATAAACTTGCCCATATTTTATCAACACTTATATTTTCTTCCTTTCCCCCACCCTTGCACCCTCAGCCGTGATGGTGGGATTTGTAAGTATCATCCTTTTGGGTCATCCTATTACTAATAAAAAATAATGCAAGAATCAATGTCGTTGCCATATTTTCGTCACAATTGAAAAGTTAGTAGCATATAGACAGGACCGGCTCCAGGGTTTTTGCTGCCCCAAGCGCGGAAAAAAAAAAAAAGCCGCGATCGCAATCGCGATTGGCGGCACTCCAGCGGCAGCTCCACCGCGCCGCTTTCTTCTTCAGCGGGAATTCGGCGGCTGGTCCTTCCCTCCAAGAGGGACCCACCGCCGAATTGCTGCCGAACAGCCCGACGTGCCGCCCCTTCCCCTTGGCCGCCCCAAGCACCTGCTTGCTGGGGTGCCTGGAGCCGGCCCTGCATATAGAGGAAGAGACTTGGGTGTAAGGCGAGAACAAGTCAGGACATGTACTATTAATTAGGTGCAGGAAATGGCAGCACTGATATTAACAAAGTGAAGAAATTAATTTCTAATTTTCAAACTGAGATTTATAGAAAATTAAAGAAAACTAAGGTGCAGAAAAACAAAACAAGGGGGAACCACAGACCACAGTGAGGTCAAGTATTAAAAAGAAAGGGGTGGGAAGTGAGGAGGGAAATGGAAGACAGTACAGACGCTCCCTGAGTTACATAAACCCGACGTATGCAAATCGGAGCTTACAGAAAATGTTCCGTAAACTAGAAATAGGAGGCTTGGGGGGTTTTTTGCGTAATGGTCAAAGATACGTTTCCAACTTACACAAAATTTGAGTTACACAAGGCATTCCAGAAGGGTTACTGTGTGGGGAGGGATAGCTCAGTGGTTTGCACATTGGCCTGCTAAACCTAGGGTTGAGAGTTCAATCCTTGAGGGGCCCACTTAGGGATCTGGGGCAAAAAATCAGTACTTGGTCCTGCTAGTGAAAGCAGGGGGCTGGACTTGATGACCTTCAAGGTCCCTTCTAGTTCTAGGAGACAGGACAAAATGCTCTGGATACAGACTATCTTTCTTTCAGCTGCTCTGTATTTATATTATTGCTTCATTTGCCTTGAAAGGAGAACTGCAGGCACTTAAATAAAAGGATTCATAGATTGTCTAGTTTCACTGTAACATCCTTGTCTGTGATAAGTACCTGTGTTCAGATGTTATTCTGGAACTTCTTTTAGCAATACTCCTCTGTTAATCACCACTGATCTCTCTATGCCTTCTGCAGCAGTCATACTGTACTATATTTTCTCTCTTCCTCCAATGGCGGGAGCACATAATTAATGTAATAAATTATCAAACTTTTGAAAGCAAGGGTGATTTTGTGATTAAGGCTCTGGACTAGGACTCAGGAGATCTGGGTTAAATTGCCGACTTTGCCACAGATTTCCTATTTGATCTTGTCCAAGTCATTTAATCTCTCTGGCCGTGTTTTTAAGGTATTTAGGCACCTAAAGACGCTGATAGGCACCTAGTGGGTTTTTCAGAAGTGTTTAGATGTCCAACTCCTACTGAGATATATGGTAATTCACTAAGTGCCTATCTTTATCTTCAGACACCTAAATACTTTTGAAAATCTGCCCAGTCTGTGCCTCATCTCCCTGTATAGAGATTATAATATTACCCTTGTCTGCCTTGTCAATTTAGATTTTAAGTATGTCAGGGTAGGGACTGTCTCTCACAATGGGGATATATAGTATCTGGCACAATGGGAACGGGATTAGGAAATGCCAAAATTAAGATTGCCCATGCAACCTTAATTCAGAACTCTTGTGTGTAAGTATTATGATATAGTCCCCTGGATTCCAATGCAAGGCATTCAATAAAAGAACAGATGTTTTCTCTTCTTGAAACCCCTGCCTTATGCACTGAATGAGGCAGGGATCCTGCAGAACAAATAGTATGTGATCATGTAAGTAAAGACAAGAGCATAAATCATATATACAAAGAGGCTGAATTAAGATTGTGTGGATGATCTGGCATTTCCTTACTTTTAAGTGAGTGACTTTGCAACCTTCATGTTCTTTCACACATTTTTTGTACGTAAGTGCCTAGGTTTTACTTAAAAATGCAAAATTTTCATTGCATGGAACCATACTGACTTTTTCCATGGGTTATCAGGAGGATAAGAACCCAGGACTTAAAGATCCATAACAGTAACTGCTACCACTTAAGGTAAAGAAGTAAGTGATAACAAGAGTACGCAGTTACCTTTTGTGTGGAGATGTTACACACACTTTGCAGAGTCAGTTACACAATTGTTTGCCAAACAGTGCAATCCTGGAAATCAGGACTCCTAGGTTCTAGCTGAGCTAGTGTGAAGCAAAGCAGGAACCAGAAAGGTGTATTGTTACTCTGAATCACAATTCTTTTCTTGGTCTTCTCCTGAGGCAGTGCAGATATGTCATCTCCTTACTCAGGGCAGATTGTAAATTTACAATACATCCCTGTGATGGGGAAAACACCACAATGGCCCAACACTGTAGCACTTAATTTCAGAAAGGGGAACTACACAAAATGAGGAGGTTAGTTAAACAGACATTAAAAGGTACAGCACCAAAAGTAAAATCCCTGCAAGCTGCATGGAAACTTTTTAAAGACACCATAATAGAGGCTCAACTTAAAGGTATACCCCAAATAATAATAAAAAAAAAAAAAAGTAAGAGAACCAAAAAAGTGCCACCGTGGCTAAACAACAAAGTAAGAGAAGCAGTGAGAGGCAAAAAGGTATCCTTTAAAAAGTGGAAGTTAAATCCTAGTGAGGAAAATAGAAAGGAGCATGAACTCTGGCAAATGAAGTGTAAAAATATAATTAGGAAGGCCAAAAAAGAATTTGAAGAACAGCTAGCCAAAGACTCAGAAAGTAATAGCAAAAAAAAATTGTAAGTACATCAGAAGCAGGCAGCCTGCTAAACAACCAGTGGGGCCACTGGATGAACGAGATGCTAAAGGAGCACTCAAGGATGATAAGGCCATTGTGAAGAAACTAAATGAATTCGTTGCATCAGTCTTCACAGTTGAGGATGAGAGGGAGATTCTCAAACCTGAGCCATTCTTTTTAGGTGGCAAATCTGAGGAACTGTCCCAGATTGATGTGTCATTAGAGGAGGTTTTGGAACAAATTGATAAACTAAACAGTAATAAGTTACCAGGACCAGATGGTATTCACCCAAGAGTTCTGAAGGAACTCAAATGTGAAATTGCAGGACTACTAACTATACTCTGTAAACTATCATTTAAATCAGCTTCTGTACCAAATTACTGAAGGATAGCTAATGTGATGCCAATTTTTAAAAAGGGCTCCAGAGGTGACCCAGCAATTACAGGCCGGTAAGCCTGACTTCAGTACTGGGCAAACTGGTTGAAACTATAGTAAAGAACAAAAGTGTCAGACACATAGATGAACATAATTTGTTGGGGAGGAGTCAACATGGTTTTTGTAAAGGGAAATCATGCCTCACCAATCTACTAGAATTCTTTGGGAGGGTCAACAAGCATGTGGACAGGGGGATCCAGTGGATATAGTGTATTTATATAGTGTATTTTCAGAAAGTCTTTGACAAGATCCCTCACCAAAGGCTCTTAAGCAAAGTAAGCTGTCATGGGATAAGAGGGAAGGGCCTCTCATGGATTGGTAACTGGTTAAAAGATAGGAAACAAAGGGTAGGAATAAATGGTCAGTTTTCAGAATGGAGAGAGATAAATAGTAGTGTCTCCCAGGGGTCTTTACTGGAACCAGTCCTATTCAACATATTCATAAATGATTTGGAAAAAGGGGTAAGTAGTGAGGTGGCAAAATTTGCAGATGATACAAAACTACTCAAGATAGTGCAGTCCCAGGCAGACTGCAAAGAACTACAAAAGGATCTCTTAAAACTGAGTGACTGAGCAACAAAATGGCAGATTAAATTCAATATTGATAAATGTAAAATAATGCACATTGGAAAACATAAATCCCAACTATACATATAAAATGATGGGGTCTAAATTAGCTGTTACGACTCAATGTGCAGCGGCAGTCAGGAAAGCAAACAGAATGTTGGGAATCATTAAGAAAGGGATAGATATTCAGACAAGAAATATCATATTGCCTCTATATAAATCCATGGTATGCCCACATCTTGAATACTGCATGCAGATGTGGTCGCCCGATCTCTAAAAAAGATATTCTGGAATTGGAAAAGGTTCAGAAAAGAGAAACAAAAATTATTATGGAAGAGCTTCCGTATGAGGAGAGGTTAATAAGATTGGGACTTTTCAGCTTGGAAAAGAGACGACTAAGGGAGGATATGAGAGAGGTCTATAAAATCATGACTGGTGTGGAGAAAATAAATAAAGAAATGTTATTTACTCCTTCTCATGACACAAGAACTAGGGGTCACCAAATGAAATTAATAGGCAGCAGGTTTAAAACAAACAAAAGGAAGTATTTTTTCACACAATGCACAGTCAATCTGTGGAACTCCTTACCAGAGGATGTTGTGAAGGCCAAGACCAGGGGTCGGCAACCTCTGGCATGCGGCTCACCAGGGTAAGCACCCTGGCGAGCCGGGGTGGTTTGTTTACCTACCGCGTCCGCAGGTTCGGCCAATCGTGGCTCCCACTGGCAGCGGTTCGCCGCTCCAGGCCAATGGGGACTGCGGGAAGCAGCGCGGGCCGAGGGATTTGCTGGCACTGTCCACTGTCAAAAGACAGGATAATGGGCTAGATGAACCTTTGGTCTGACCCAGTATGGCCCCATTCTTATGTTCTTATGTTCTATATTGTATTATAGGTATTCACTCACATCTTGAGAGGAATATTTCCTTTGAGTGGTTGTGGTACACTGAATGCTGCTATTGACTAGCTACTTTCAATAGCCCAACTGCAGGTGTAAATCCCTCTAGAAAAGCCTAAAGTGTCAGCTTGGAAATTCCCCATTTTCTAATCACCATTTCAACATTATCATCTTTTGCCAACACAAGCTAAAAGCAATCCTTTGTTTTTAGCAATAATCCTCTAATTGCTGAATTGTTATAACTGTATTTTTGCTATAGAGAGAGCTTTGTTATTTCTAATAATTTTTGCTAATTTATTAAAGCATTCCTTTACTCTTGTAATGCTCAATGCTTTTTTCTCCTTAATTCCCCCACACCCCAATAACTTCAAATTCTTAATTCAAGAATGTAGTTAGACTACTTCTCTGAAGCTTTGAAAAGCGCTGTGGAATGCCTGATGGATATTTCAGCTGCCAAGAGTTGATATACAAATTAAAAAAAAACAACACTTCGTTATATAATGGACACAAAGTCCGTAATTTATTTCAGTGCACACTGCCATGCTTAAAGACTTTTCATGGTATTGGTGTTGTGCTCTGTTGAAGTGGTAATTTAGTAATTCACGGAGAGGGCACATTCATTATTCTGTAATAGAATGAAGATACTGTAGCTTGTTTCTCTTGCTTAATCATTAAAAGTGAATAGAGATACAAGGGTGCAGCGTAGTTTGTCCTGTTCTTGTTTCTGTTAAATCGTAAGTGAAGGAATCATTAAATAAATGATACAGGAGTGTCCCCGGAGATACAGGAATGAATTGGTTAGTGTTGGTGTCCAAAGCCTTCCAATGGATGGTCCTTCCTGTAGACCCAGTACAGACCAGCTCCTGTAATGTGCAAAGTGGTTAGGGGGCCACAAATCAAGGTGAGGTACACTTGTCTATCGATTGGCCCCTTTATCTGCCCCCCCTCTGCAGAGGTCCTGCTCCAGTCTGTTTCCTGCCTCCGAAGAAGAATCAGGCCTATTTGCTCCATTTTTGTGGCTGCCTGATATGCTCTTCCCCGCAGTTTTTCTGCAGAAATTAAGTGCACAGTTTGCAGAAACCTCTGACACCCTAGTGGTCTGACTCATGCTGCAAAGAGTGCATCTTCAAATGGAACACCCCCAATGGAGCTGTGACATCTCCCTGCTCCTCTTTCTCTCTGGTAAGCCCTCCGAAAAGGGTAAACAACTTAATTCTATGCTGTATCTATTGCTACACATTTTAATAACACTGGAGAGTGGGAGCTGAGGGCATGTCCTGGATTAATAATACCCTTCTGTGACATATTTAAATGTCCTTTGTTTTGGATGGGGTGAGGGGTAACTTTTCAGGGGGATGGGAGGGGAGCTGAACTTTTTTACTTCTAGATCCTGCTACCATAGCTGAGTACAATGAAGGCTGAAAATAGAAGAGAAAGGAAATCGGAAGAATGCTACTAAAGAACCTCGAGCCCAACATTGGTATGGATTCTTATTGTTTTAGTTCATCCAATTAACAGAAGTGTAACCCACACACCTCCTGAGTGTGGTGCTCTATCCCATGTAGTGGCACCAAGACCACCTAGAGATTAATGAGTCTACTACAGCCTTAGCTAATAGGCATGTGGCTTTTAACTCATGCAGTAGAGGCTCATGCATTTAGCTCCAAAAGTCCCAGGTTTGATCCTGACTGCCAACCCTCGGGGTCTGTTGGTGTTACAGGAGCACCATAATATATCCTGTTAAATTTCAGAATGAGAAATCAGCAAAATAGATTTGTTCTGAAGCAGGCACTTCTAAACCAGAGATCCGCAACCTTTGGCACATGGCTCGCCAGGGTAAGCCCCCGGCGGGCCGGGCGGGTTTGTTTACCTGCCGCGTCCGCAGGTTCAGCCAATCGTGGCTCCCACTGGCCGCAGTTTGCCGCTCCAGGCCAATGGGGGCGGCAGGAAGCGACGGCCAGCACATCCCTCGGCCCACACCGCTTTCTACAGCCCCCATTGGCCTGGGACGGCGAACCATGGCCAGTGGGAGCCGCGATCGGCCAAACCTGCAGACACAGCAGGTAAACAAACCGGCCCGGCCTGCCAGGGTGCTTACCCTGGTGAGCCGCGTGCCAAAGGTTGCTGATCCCTGTTCTAAACAGTGGGGTTGTTGGAGATCCATGGCTTCAGACTGGGATGGTGTGTTGCTTTCATGGCATGTCTCTTTGTATGTTGATGCCATCACAAATGCCCAGATGTCTTGCTTCCAAAAGTAACACTTCTGAGAATGGCATCACATCATTACACAGTGAGTTACAATTGCATTTTATCTTGTGCTCACCAGTCTGTTTGGTGTATTCTCCTGTTGTCTCTCATTTTATTCTCAGATTGTTAGCTCCTTGGGGCAGGGACCATCTTTTTGTTGTGTGTTTATGCAATATCCTAACACAATTTGGACTGGCTCTATAGATTACACTGTAATACAAATAAATAAAAATAATGATTGGCTGGTGATAATCTTATTACCAGAATAACACTGATCCTGTTAGATCGGAGACAAATGGAAATTGAAAGAGCCCAGGATTAAATACATTGAGAAACTATTTTCTCTTGTATGTGACTGACTGAGAAGAAGAAAGAGGTAGGAATGAGGACTTGGATCAAATACAGAAATGATAGGATTATATAAATCAGGTACAGGATTGCATTAGCATATGTTATAAAACTGCCCATTGGTAGCCCTACACTACCTTACACTACTCATAAGAAAAAAACAACATGTTATGGGCGGGTTTCTTTGTATTACAACAGAGGTTTAGTGAGCCTTTTCTGCTGTTCCATTCCAGGAGGACTCTAGCCAACCTGTTCAGTCCAAGTCTTTCTGCAAAGAAGAAGAAAAAAGGGTCAAGATAACAAAGAAATCAGTCATTGACTCAAAATCTCATTATATTTGTTATAGCTTTCTTCTTCACTGGCTCTCTTCCTTTGTAATTCTAGTAAACATTGCCCTTTTCAAAATATTCCTTTGTTTGCCTTTTCTGCTAGGGAAGGGAAGCTTTAACTAAAAGAAGTGCTCTTTTAAAGAAATATTTTCCATATCTCTCTTTATCTCTTGGGACCTCCCTTTTTAACACTGAATTGAGTGCCTCTTGTCAAGCTCATTTTGATTCAGCCTGCTTTCCTAGGGGCTGTAACTACCCCTTTTGCAAGCTTTTATGCAAGGTACATAAAAATAAACACCTGACAGACTTTTTCATGATGTGCACTGAAAGACAGATCCAATAGTATGTGAACACCTGAACCTCATTTTGAAGATCTCAAAGGTTATTTAAATGAATGAATGATTGAGGTATTTTTATGAGTCTGATTATATCTCTCTTGTGTATGTTTTTGAGGACTGAAAAAGGGGGTCATAAAATACTGCTTCAGACAATAATTCACTATCACTTGTAGCAATGTCATCACAGCATTTGTAGTGATTGGCTGACTGATGAAAAAAGATGATAGTCGCAGCCATTTGAAGCAAGATTTATATTTATTTTAAAAAAAAGTTTATGAGCTGTGTGGTTAGTCATGAAAGAATTACCCACCAAAATTATCCCTAAGCCAAATAAAGTCCTCTCTAACTACATATTTAGATCTGCATCACAGTTGATTCTTGATATTGTCATGGAAGAGCCAAACAAATCTTTCTAAGGTTCAAAACACAAATAATGTCCCAGTGTTGCCAACTCTCATGGTTTTATTGCCAGTGTTGCCATATTTTGGTGTTTTCCTTAAAGACCAAGCATCTGGAATCCTGTAATTAGGAAAGAATCTCAAGTTTCATTTTTTCCAAAAAATAAATTTCTAGCCCTCGTGGTTGCAGGGAAAAGCTTGAATATGTGACCAAAGTGCACCCTCAATGCTCAAAAACAAAAGGCAAATAAAAAGAATCCCAAATATATTATTAAAAGTAAAAATGAAAAAAAACCTCATGCTTTTTAAACTAATCTCATTATTTTGGGGGGCCTGACATAGTTTTGAACATATGAGATTGGCAACATTGCTCACCATTCTTCAAGGGTTTTGTCTGTTTGTTTTGTTTTGTTTTGTTTTAATAAACTTTTAGTAAAGTCTAAGAATTAAATTTTTAAAAAGCAGTCTTAAAGTGTCACTAATCCAAAGGTCCCAGGCTACCTGTGAATTGCCCTCCAAAATGGTATGCCTACTGCTAAGAGCGATCTATTCTATATTGGAGTTTAGCTTAATCACAGTTTGTTTTCAAACTTCCTCTTCTTCCAGTGTTTTGTATGTCATGTTACAATTGATATAGAGTTTTGGATGGTATGATGACTAGAAGGCTACAGGGAAGATTTTAAAAAATGAGTTTAATATTGTGGGGGGATTTTGATTTTTGTGGAGTAATGTATAGATAGATCGGTATAGATTTGAGCATTGAGATGGTCACTCATGCACTCCTTGGTGGTGTTACTGTCACTTTGAAAGGATATTGACTGGCACAATCAGCAAACAAGTAGTTCAGCAAAGTTGGAGTAAGTGGCCTTTGTATAGTTGTATCAAAAGTGGAAGAATTATGTTTATTTTTATTTGTATTAAGGAAGAACTCAAAGGTTGAGGCTTTATTATATATGTACCATACAAACACATAGAAAGCCATGATCCCTGCCCCAAGAAGCTTACAGTCTAAAAAGATATAAACAGGTAATGAGTTGGGAATCGGATACTATTTATAAATAGGATGATGATGAGTACAAGAGTTACTAATTCCAATTTCTTTCTTTCTATATATAAATTGTCATTGGCTAGTCTAATATTCCTTTTTGTTTTTGCCTATTTTCTATTTTTAATATATTTTATTAATTGCTTTTACATAGTTTATTTATTTAAATATACTGCCTTTGCCTGTTTTCTTGTTTCTATTTCTCTTGTTCCTTTAATAACTGTTTTTCATTGTAGAAGTAGGAAAATAACAACCGAACATTTACAGATGGCATGTTACAAGTGCAGCCCATCAGGAAATGTAGTTAAGGTTTCACCAGCAATTCAGTGGCCTAAACACCCATTGAAGTTTCATGTCTGGAGAGTGATTTCAAGAAAAGGGAGAGGTCATTCATTTTGGTGAAGAGGCAGTATGTTTTAAATTTCACTTACCATCCCATGAAGAGTCCCTAATACTCTCTACAGTCATCCCATCTATATTGCATTCTGGGTATTATGAATTGGTGTGAAAGTAACATAAGAGATGCAGTTTACCAAAACTTCAGTTCTATTCATTGTAAGATTAAATTCGGATATGATCTTCTCTCTGGAATACAAGTCTTTTTCCCATTGAAGTCAATACCCTTATCTACATTTGACCTTTTGGCCAACATTTCTTGCCATTGTTGTCACTGGTCCAGCTTCACCAGTGATAGTGTAGCAGAAGTGCTAATGTGGATAAGATGCTAACAGTGTTTCTAAAAACCATTTCATTTAGACCTGCTCTGGACAGACTTGGACAACATAGTTCTTAAAAGGCCAGTGGCCACTTGTAGCTCTGACAACACTAAGACCTGGTTTACAGTTAAAAGTTCAGTTGACGTAGATATGACACTTAGGGGTATGAAAAATTTGCGATAGAGCCGCCAACCTAACCTAGACATGGCTAGGTTGATAGAAGAATACTTCTGCCTACCTTATCTACTGCCACTCGGGATTACCTACAGCAACTGGGGAACTCCCGTCTGTCACTGTAGGAAATGTCTACACTACAATGCTACAGAAACATAACTATGGTTTTATAGCTGTGCCATTGTAGTGGCCATAGTGTAGAGATGACTTTACACTCCCATTAGTAGAATTTAAGCAGTGGTAGGACAGTGGTAAACTTTGACCAAAAAAGCCCTAGTGTAGACACTGCTTGAAGCTGCAGATGGAAGCTGCAGATGGAAATTCAGGAGCAGTATTTGAGACCAACTGTGGTGTTTCTTAAAGAAAATTCAAAGGCTGCATTTGACATTTTTTGTCATCTATTTTCATATGGCAAATATTAGGCTAAAACAATCTATTATATTGTAATGCTGGATGCTGCCAAATAAGGGTTTGGTATTTTTTATTAGATTTAGTATGCCAATGAGCTCTTGTTTATTTTATATTAGCAGTTATGAAAGAGAAACTATAAAATAGGCCTTTGACATCCTGGCATTGTAAAATTCTATGTAAGGGAAAATATTTTATTTGCCTCATACTGGTTTTATGTAAATAATTGTTTACATATTTAAACAATGTAATACATTGTAACTGCAGTATTCAACAGGCTTATAAAGTTGTCTGGCAAGTCTCCACCGGTGGTGATTCATTTGTTCCAACATGTTATGGCACCACAGGGAAGTACACAGATTATAGAAGACTTCAGAAAACTGGGAGGGGAGCTGAAGAGGACAGTCCAAGTGATCTTGGGAGAGGTCTAGGTTGGATATTAGGAAACACTATTTCACTAGGAGGGTGGTGAAGCACTGGAATGCGTTACCTAGGGAGGTGGTGGAGTCTCCTTCCTTGGAGGTTTTTAAGGCCTGGCTTGACAAAGTCCTGGCTGGGATGATTTAGTTGGGAATTGGTCCTGCTTTGAGCAGGGGGTTGGACTAGATGACCTCCTGAGGTCCCTTCCAACCCTGATATTCTATGATTCTATTCTATGAGCTCTTTCCAGTCCCATGAGCAAGAAGTCAGAAAACACAGGAGGCTGCACAACTGGTGTGAAGCTAAAGGTGTTGGGTTTTGTGAAACATTCCAGTGGAAGAGGGGGCTACCTGCAGCTCTCAGGTAGAGGAGCTAATCTTCTCTGTTAGGAGCAGCCAGGAGGGCATTAAACTACAACGGAAGGGGAAAGTGCTAAGGACAAAAACGTGGTTCAAACTTTTAGCATGTCATGAATAAGGCTAAGATTTTGTCACAGATATTTTTAGTAAAAGTCGCAAAGTGGTCATGGGCAATAAAGAAAAATTAACGGAAGCCATGACCTCTGTGACTTTTACTAAAACTATGTGTGAGAAAATGGAGATTAGCAGGTCCCCACACCACCTGCAGCAGGACAGCTGCACAGTGAGAGAGCTGTGGGGCCCTCACCACTTGCAGAAGCTGGGGGCTCCAGGGTACCCTTGCCGCCTGCAGCTCCGGGGGGGTCTCCCGCCGCCCACAGGAGCTGGGAGCTGTGGGGTTCCCCGACTGTCCATAGGTCTGGGAGATGTGGAGGTTCCCTGCCACCCGCAGTGGCCGGGGGCTGCAGAGGTTCCCTGCTGCCTGTGGCAGTCAGGAGCTGCCAGAGGCAGGGGGGTTTCCCCACAGCTCCTGGGCCCCGCGGGCTTCCATGGCTTCCATGACCTCCATGACTAAATTGTAGCTTTAGTCATGAACTGATGTGGCAAAGAATGCAAAAAGAAGAAATGTTTCAGTTGCTTACACACCAATGCTAGGAGTCCAGGTAACAAGCAAGTGGAATTTAATTTTTTAATTCATTTATTTATTTATTTAGAATAAATTAGCTACAACTGGCATTACTGAAATTTGGTGTGAAAATGTGCACGTTTGGAATGTTAAAATCGTTGATTGTGGTCCGTTCAGGAAGAACAGAATGAGTTAAAGAGGTGCACATGGGAAGTGACACTCTACAGTAACAACACCATTACCTATTTTAGAGATATGAGTAACTCAGAACCAAAGGATTTTTAATGCAGCTGGATCAATGATCTAACAAAGCCCAGAAGAATGTATTTTCAACAGATCACAAAATCAAACTAGGAAACAGAGTGAGTTGTACCTTAAGCACCTGTCTAATATGAGGAAAGAAAAATTATGCTGTTATAGGATATTTAGATTGGGGAGACATATGCTGGAGGCTCCATGCAATCAGTAGAAAAACATCATTAGAGTGTCTAAAAACTATAGTTGATTTTTCTAACATAACATGAGGTAACTCTCTATTTTGGATGTCATTATAATGGGCAAAGATTAATTCATCCCTGGACTGGAAGCTGGTGGTTGCCCAGGGACCAGGGATTACTGATTACATGACCTGATTACTTTCAAAGAAGTAAACAGAGGACACTCCTAACCAGTAATATATTTTACTGAATGCTTCAAAAAGGGCTAATTTCCCAGAGCTGAGGGAAACATTGAACAAAATTAATTGGGAGTATGAGTCAATGTGTTGGTGCAACAGTGCCCCCTCTGGCCAGGCAGGGAATGGCACCAGAACTCACAGCTTGGCAGGTTGTTAGTCTATTTCTGGTGCCCCAGGCATTTGAAGACCCTCTCCATTCTTAAGTCCATCAGGGGAATGATAGTGGAAACTAGGCCCGCCCACTCCATTGGGTTCTAGCTCAGGGCCCTCAAGCTACTTAAGCCAGATCAAGGTTCATCATCTCTGGCTGTGCCCTGAATGCTTTCCTACCTCCCCCAGGTTTCTGCAGGCTCTTTACCCTGCTGGTTTGGCTGTCTCCGTCTAGGGCAGTGGTGGGCAACCTGTGGCCTGTCAGGGTAATCCGCTGGCGGGCCTCAAGACAGTTTGTTTACATTGACCATTCGCAGGCATGGCTGCCTGCAGCTCCCAGTGGCTGCAGACCACTATCAATACATAACAAATGGGACCGGCCCGCCAGGGTGCTTACCCTGGCGAGCCGCATGCCAGAGGTTGCCGATCCCTGGTTTAACCCCTTCAGCAACAACATGGCAGGAAAGCCAGGAACATGGGTTAAGCAAAGCAATTTTTTTCACTGTAGTGACTTTACTTTTAAAGCACTTGAGAATAACAGATCCTTGAAAACAACAGAAGTCCTGAGACAGACCATTCCCATGTCTGATCTCACTCCTTATGTATCTAAGATTTGTCAGCATTTCAGACTAGACAGAGTCCCTCCTGTCCTCTGTCTCCTGCAAGTCTTTCTTACATGTGGCAATGGTCAGCCCCCAAGCACAGAGCAGATTCCTGCTATTAAGTATGATTTCTTCTCTGTGCCATGTGCTCAACTGGGAAGCTTCAGCCTCCCCTTTGCCATACTTGCCCCACCTGTGGGCCCTTGGGTAGGAAAATCATTGCTCTACAGGGTAGACCAGCAGTTGAGACAATCAAAGTTGATGGCCCCAGAATGCAGTCTTGATGGTTTCTCAACGATAGTCCTTTAAGACATCTTTTCCTGGCCAGGGCAGCTATCAAGACTGCACTGCTATAGGCTGTTCTCAGGCAATTTTAGACATGTGTTCAATACCTAATGCAAAACAGAGTTCATAATTTGATAGAGATGTGTCCCACTGTGTCATGCTAGAGATAAACACTTTTAAATCAGCAAGCCTTGATAAGATGTATCCAAGACTCCTAAAAGAGTGGGCTGAGGAGATCTGTGGCTCTCTGATGTTAATCTTTTACAAATCTGGAAGTACCAGGGAAATTTCAGGTGACTGGAAGAGTGCTAATGTGCCAATATTCAAAAATGGCAAGTGAGATGACCCACGTAACTGTAGGCCAGTTAGCCACACACCAATTAATGGGAAAACTGATACAGGATTCAATTAGTAAAGAATTAAAGATCAGGAATATAATTAATTCCAGTCAACCTGATTTTATGGAAAAAGGTCTTGGCAAACGTGATTTAATTATTTGATAAGATTACAAGTTTGGTTGATAACAAGCCTTGTAAATAGGGGGGAAGTAGTAGATGTTGTATATCTTTACTTTAGTTAGCCTTTTGATACTGTCTCACATTACCTTGTCATAAACAAACTAGGGAAATACAACCTAGATGGAGCTACTATATGGTGGGTGCATAACTGGTTGGAAAACTGTTCTCAGAGAGTAGTTACCAGTGGTTCACAATCAAGCTGGAAGGGCATATCAAGTGAAGTCCTGCAGAGATCAGTTCTGGGTCCGGTTCTGTACAATATCTTAATCAATGATTTAGATAATGCCATAGGGAGTACACTCATAAAGTTTGAGGATGATACCAAGCTTTGGAGGAGAGGATTAAAATTCCAGATGATCTGGACAAGCTGGAGAAATGGTCTGAAGTAAATAAGATGAAATTCAGTAAGGACAAATGCAAAGTACTCCACTTAGGAAGGAACAATCAATTGCACACATACAAAATGGGAAATGACTACCTAGGAAGGAATACTGCAGAAAGGGATCTGGCGGGCATAGTGGATCACAAGCTAATGAGTCAATGATGTAACACTGTTTCAAAAAAAGTGACATCATTCTGGGATGTATTAGCAGGAGTGTTCTAAGCAAGACATGAGAAGTAATTCTTCTGCTCTATTCCGTGCTGATTAGGCTTCAACTGGAGTATTGTGTCCAGTTCTGGGTGCCACATTTCAGGGAAGATGTGGACAAATTGAAGAAAATCCAGAGAAGATCAACAACAATGATTAAAGGTCTTGAAAACATGACCTATGAGGAAAGATTGAAAAAAAATGGGTTTGTTTAGTCTGGAGAAGAAAAGATTGAGAGGGGACAGTTTTCAAGTACATAAAAGGTTATTACAAGGAGGAAGGAGAACAATTGTTCTCTTTAACATCTAAGGATAGGTCAGCAAGCAATGGACTTAAATTGCACCAAGGGTGGTTTAGGTTGGACATTAGGAAAATGCTGCTTCCAGCAGCTCCCATTGGCCTGGAGCAGCGAACCGCAGCCACTGGGAGCGGCGATCGGCCAAACCTGCAGACGGGGCAGGTAAACAAACCGGCCCGGCCAGCCAGGGGCTTTCCCTGCACAAGCAGCAGAACAAATTTGGGAACTGCTGGTCTAGATAATACTTAGTCTTGCCATGAGTGCCGGGGAATGGACTAGATGACCTCTCAAGGCTCCTTCCAGTCCTACGATTCTATGATTAAGGTAACTGCATAGATGTAATATACTTAAAATTTTGTAAAGTGTTTGACTTCATACCACATAACATTCTGATTTTATAAAATGGTGCTACTTTTGTCCCTTTTGATCCAAGCAGTTAGGTAATATCTGTGGTCTTGCAAGTTGTTTCAGTTAGGAGGAAAAATTGATGATGGAGTCAAGTATTTCTTTGATGCAATTCTGTTTATTTACAAAGAATATGAACAAAGTTCTGTTTCTCCAAACTATAGGATGTTGTTTCCTTGCTCACAATTCCCAGCCATCACTCTGCCCAAACAGCTCTTTCTCCTTGGTTTTCTCTCAGGGCCTTACTATTATTGCTTCTTCTGCTAGTTTTCTCAGCTTGTTTTCTGCCTACTTCTTTTACAAAAACATGTCTGCAATCAAATCAGTTCCCGTCCCTTGCACTTCTATTCAGTCTAGTCATTGGGCAGTGGCTTCCATTGTTTCAGAAACACTAAACAAATAGGCATGCTAGCCCCCTTTTGTTTAGACTAAATGAGTGAACAATTAAATGTCCATCAGCTTCACAGAAGTCTGTGACTGCCTATGGATCAAAGACATGCTTGCTGGGTGCTTCCCAACCTGCACCATAACAGTATACAGTATCAATAAATCACACATTAAATGGATTAAGAAATGGCCAACTGATATCTCAGTTGTCAGTCAAGAGTTCTGAATTGAAGGAGGGAGATGACTTTACCTATGTATATGGTGGAGGGTATGTCTACGCTACAGCGGCACAGTTACATCACTGCTGCTGCAGCACTGTGGTGTAGACGCTTTCTACATTGATAAAAGGGTATTTTCCATCAATGTTGGCAATCCATCTCTCTGAGAGGTGGTAGCTAGGTCAATGGAAGAATTCTTCCATCGACTTAGCTGCATTTACAGCGGGAGTTAGGTTGACCTAACTACATCACAAAGTGTGTGAAATTTTTCACAGTCTGAAAATGTAGCTAGGTCAATGTAATTTTTAGCTGTAGACCAGACACTGATATGTGGTAAATGTGGTAAAAAAGAAAGTTGAAAAATTAGAGAGGGTGCAGAATAGAGCCACAATAATGATTCAAGGGCTTGAGAAAATGTTTTAAAATGAGAGACCTAAGGAGCTCAATATGCTTAGTGTATCCAAAAAAAAAAAAAAGACTGAGAAGTGACATGGTCACAGTATATAAGTACCTTCATGGAGAGAGAATGCCAGGTACTGAACGGCTCTTTAATCCATTGGAGAAAGACATAGCAAGAACCAATAGCTGGCCTGGCTTCAGATTCCAGTGTTTTAGCAGTGAGGGTGATCAACCTTTGGAACAAACTATCGAGGGAAGTGGTGAATTCTCCATTTTGTGATGTCTTCAAATCAAGATTGGATGCCTTTCTGGCTTTCGCTAAACACAGGTTATGCAAGACAAGTTACTGAGCTCAATACAGGGGTAACTGTGTGAACTTTAAAGGCCTGTATTATAGAGGTGGTCTGACTAGATGATCTAATGGTCCCTTCTGGCCTTATGAAATTATGAAAAGTTGAGTCATTCAGGATGAAACTCACAATTTATGAGAATAAAAATCGATTTGGCATGGAAAAAATTCTTGGGACCAGCCTGGTGGCTCCAAGGTTAGTGCTGTTCAGGAGAGGTGAAGTCAGCTGTCAGTTCTGGTCTCAACTTGAATTTAACTTCTACTTCTGGTCTGTGTCCCCCTGGCTGTGAGTTCTACAGAGGAAGACTGGCTAGGACGTCGTGTCCAGCATCACTTTGTCCAAGTACTTTTATCCTGTTTAGCAGCAGCCATTGAAGGGCACAGAAGGGAGTTAGGCCAAGCCCGCCAAACAGAGATGAGGAAGGATTAAATATAGATCTGAGCACTTCAGCTGAGATGTGGAGACATAAACAGGAGAGTATTCTCTTTAGTAACAGCTGAAGATGTGTTTAACAACAACATAAGTCATTGTTCCCTCATCAGCCAATCCAGCAGTTGTGGGAGGGAAATAGAATTGATGGCCTGCTCCCACTCACCAATTTCCCATCAGGATTATGAAGAGTCTCTGCCTGCCTTCTCATTTCTATAATGTAATTAGTTCCTGCCCCTCTGTTAGTGTGTCTGTCTGTCTTGTGTATTTGACTTTCTCTAATTTTGTTTTCCATTTTTTAAAAAACTTTTAAATTTCCTCCACAGTAAAGGGACCATCACTAGAACCCTGCCCTGCTCCTCACTCATTGACACTCCTTTGGCTCTGTTTTAGAACCCTCTATGTTCTGTTTTAAGTTCTATCACTGACTCATGTGAAATTGTGCCAGTCCCTTAAGCTTTCTGTGCTTCTATCAATCTGTGAAATAGATATGGTACTTGCCAAATTTACAAACGTGTGCTTAGAGTTAATTAAAGTTTGCAAAGCACTTTGAGAGACTTCAAGGAAATGTGCTATAACATAATAGTATTTTTGGAGAGAAATAACAAATAGCATTTTTAAAATAATTAAATTTAGGCACTCCCCAGAACCCATAGTTATTTTATTAGGTTACAGTCCAAAGGAAATAATTGATTCTAGAAAGCACCCATTGATAACATAATTGCTGCTAGCAACCGGATGTGTGATAGCTTGTTGTTTTGAAAGGAGAGATCCTCTAACATTAGTATCATGGAGAAATAAAGCAAGATCTATTCTAAATCCTTTCAATAGAAATAGACAGCCAGCCTTATATCAGGTTCTAGTAGATGTTATGATGTATGTGTATTGTTTTTGGAATTTGAACTTATTAAATACACAGATAATCAGAGACCAAACATAAATGAGTATTTTAAAGGCAACACATACAGGCTATGAATAGGATTTGTTAATACTTCATGGTTGTGCAATAATGATAAAATAAAAATTAAAGGGGAGTATTTTTGTATTATCACATGTGCCTTTGTGAATATTGTGATTATCCCTAACCTCTGTGTGTCTCTGGATTTTTTTTTTAACCTTGCCTTTTTACTTCTTAAACATTTATCTCTACATTGTCCAATGTAACTTTTTAAGCTCTTCTCTCTCTCTCTTTTTTTTTTTTTTTTTTACAATAATTCAATCACTTTCCTAGTTACCTCCTTTTTCTTCCGCCTCCAGTCATGGTCACTCCCTCACCTCAGTCCCCTTTGGGAAATCTGTTACAGTCAAAAGTTGGTGGCATCAGGTGAACACCTGAGGTACTAAAGAGAGTCCTCCTGTTGTGTGGCCTTCTGACTGCAAGAAACAGCTGTGCCTTTAGACGCTGCTCACTGTGATTAAAGAAGACTAAGTCTGGGCTGAGAGAGAGCATTGTGGGCCCTGCATGTTTTATATAACACCTAATGCATAATGATGGTGTGTTTGCATATTGTATGGCAACAATCTTAGTGTTAGCTTAACCAAAGGAAGTGCTAGAAGCTAGACTGTACAGAGCACTGGAGAATATACTGCAGGGAATAATCTTACACTGGCAGAGTGATGACTTAATGTTTTTCCAGCTCTAAATTCTATATATTCTATTCTATTATATGGCTGTAATATATTTATTATTTTTGTATCAGAATCACTACTAAATATTGTTGAAGATGCAAGAAAATTGGGTTATAACTACATAATTTCTGTGTAAAATCAAATAAAATGTTATGCATTCACACCTCTTATAGCTACAAAGAACTGCCTAATTTAAAAAAATGAAATACATGAAGCAGATTTCCTATGGGAGAAATCTGTTATGGTCTGGCAGCAGATTCTATTTTACCATTTTGAGATATTCTAACTGAAACATGTACATAAAATTTAATTATATATGTAATTACTGTAAATAACATTTTATCAAATTTATAGTTATTAAACATTCCCTCTAGATTTCAAGGTTCAGTCTCCTTGTACTACTTCTTATTGGCCTATCATTATTATATCATGATCATTTATATTGTATATTGGGAGTACCTAATTTTAGTAATATTTTTCTGTTCTTAATATCACTACTGAATTCTTTGTTTAAAAACATTAGCACTTTTATTGGACAGAGGTGTGAATTATACTATTACCATATAATATATGTCTGAGTCATGCTTTTTAAATAATGAAACATAACTATTACATTTGTTCAGAAGATGGCATTGCAAAGTTAAATACAGATTATGATATCCTACACAAATACTGTAAATAGCAAGGCATATTCTGCTAATATCTACTACAATTTGAGCCCACGGAAATTTGTTTCTTTTAATATACTGTGTTTATTCTTATGTTAATAAATTAATTGCAATAAAACTGCTGGAATTTCTTACACTACCTTACATTCAATAAATTACATTACCAATACTTCAAATGAGGCTTGTTTGTTTAAAGTCTATGAAATCTAAAAAAAAAAAAAAAACCTAAAATTGAAGAAAATGTTTAATAGTTATGCATTTATGGATGTTTAAAAGAGAATGGGCAGAATCTGAGATTGGTCACAGTGTACACGCTCATCTTTTTGATGACCTATTTGGGATTATTTCAATAAATAATCTCATAAATTGAGTTTATCTTTAATTTGGAAGAAAAAAAAACATTGAACACATGAGATCTGAATTGATTAAAAAAAAGAATGAAAATATTTCAATTTGCTGAATTTGAAAGTTCAGAACTATGAAACTACTGACCCAATTTTCTTTAAATTTTATGCTTTACGGGGTCAAATTTAATTCTCAGGTGCATTGAACTGTGACACTCCTTTATAATAAAAAAATTATGCCAATAAAGCTGTATCTTCAGGGTTTGAAAAGAGTAGCTGGCTCCCAACCCATTTTATTATTTTCTTCCATATCTGAGGATCTCTAGTTTGCTTGAAGGGTCTGTCCTCTGCCCAACAGAATTTAGAAGAACTTGTTGATAAGGCAAACTCTTTAATTGCTCCAACAAAGGAGTGTTGCCCATTCTATAAATAGGGCCCACTATATTTTTCATGTGAGATTTAATCCAAGTACCTGATTATATTTGGTCTGACTAGCCCCAAGAAACTTCAACTATAGCCACAAAGGGGTCTATGTGAGGCTGTCTTATCTTCAGCCCTTTCAATATACTTCACAGCCTATGACGGGACATTTATCTGGGTCTTATTTGTCAGCGGTAATATAAAGCAGAATAGGGTTACAATCCAGCTTGCTTTTAGTCCTCCATGACATGAGGAATTTTTAGCCCTCTGAATTTTTCCTCACTCAAGGCCAACTAATTTTCAGAACTGCCAGCTTTGACACTCAGGCTCTGCTGCATCAAACTAGCAGTTGTACTAACTTTGCAATTAAGACTCTTAGGCTGCTAGAGGAGTTGTCAATTAATGCTAAATAGTTTAGTGAGATACTGACATCCCAAAAGTAATAGTATTTTGGCTTGACAGGTTTTGATAGAGAGGTGGCAGCCCTGTTTAGCATGTCTATTCCCTAATTCTGGTTACTCGAGGGAGAATGGTGGCAAAGGCTGAAGGATATGTCTTAATGGTGGTAGCAGATATACTGTGTTCTAGGTAGTTCCCCCCCCCCCCCAGATAACCAATAATTAGGGGTGTAACTCCTGGAAGAGAATTTTTACCTCTTGGGTTTGTTAGTCCACAGAGCAAAATCACATCAGTTTTGTTGTACGATTTTCTGCTCACCTTTTTCCAACCTGAGAAGAATAGTCCAATATTCAATTCATGAGATATTCGACCGTCTATCAAGAATCGTAGGACTGAGTGAAGCCATGGTCTGACTGGCCAAGGGGAAAGGAACAACAAGAATCTTACTGGCCCGTTCATTGTATTTGCCAGCACTTTTTGAAATACTGGGAAAAGGAAAACATGAAGTAAGAGTGATCATTCTCTGGCCTTTCCAGAGGTTTAAGAAAGCATCTGTCTTCATTACATGTTTCAGTATAAAGCAACAGAGAGTCCTGTGGCACCTTTAAGACTAACAGATGTATTGGAGCATAAGCTTTCGTGGGTGAATGCCCACTTCGTCGGATGCGGCTACCCCTCTGATGTTTCAGTATGATTCTTAAGAAATAAATTGGAATTTTGTAAGTGTGAGGACTCACTATCAGTTCCAAACTTCCACACTTTTATGACTGGATTCATTGTCTCTGCTGATCCAATTCTACCCAATTTGGCCAGTTTAGTCTGACTGTACCTACGTGTGGATGCACTAAAGGATTCACAGTTTGCCCACAGAAAGAGAAGATCTAGCTTGTTTAAAATTAATAGCGCTACTGGCAAATGCCACACCTGTTGCTGATTCTGGATGCAGATGTCTCTATGATTTCTGAAGCTGACAATTCCAGAAATGGATGGGGTTCTAGCAGAAGGATTCCCCTCCACCATATTATCTCTAACTATGTATTCCAAGACATCCAGATACTTGCTTCCCTAGTAAGCATTTTTACCTGTGTAAGAGCAGAGAACAATAGTAGCTAAATACATCTGAATGACAATATCGCCTCCAGATATCATTTGTTATGAATTCCCTTTGGGCAAGGAAATGTATAGGGTTAAAACTATAGCAGCTATTGTGAATCTCAGAGTCTAAACAAGAGAGGGAGTTTATAAAATAACTTAGGGAAAAGTCTTATAGAAGGTAATAAAGTAATACATTTTCTATAGAGTTTTAATCCAAGCTAGTATTCTAGAACAGGGATATAATCCTTTGTTAAATTCTGTAGATCCATTTAAACATTCTATACAAAGGATATAATTTTCTATTATACCCTATAGGTTTTCACTGTATTTTCCATGGAGTCCAATTAATTTCATCCCTATTAAATTCTATAGTACTTCTCCAAAAGGGTGGACTTCTGTATATTTACCAGGTCACTTTGAGAAAGCTTGAGGCTGAGATACAAAGTCTTAGGAGTTCCTGTTACCTGCTGCAATCAAGATTGTCTGCGTGAATAAGTATTTTTATTGAAAGAGGCTTGAGGCGATGCATAACCACTCATCATCAAGCTACAGTTCCTCAAGGTAATGCCCTCCCTTAGGGGGGAGGGATAGCTCAGTGGTTTGAGCATTGGCCTGCTAAACTCAGGGTTTTGAATTCAATCCTTGAGGAGGCCATTTAGGGACCTGGAGCAAAAATCTGTCTGGGGATTGGTCCTGCTTTGAGCAGTTGGACTAGATGACCTCCTGAGGTCTCTTCCAACCCTGGTATTCTATGATACAACATTCCTTTTCAGAATGTCTCATCATTTGATTAGATAGGAATTCTAAAGAAGGCTTGGCTCAGATCAGTTTTTGCCTTTTGGAAATCTTGATTTTAAATCTTGGAAAGCAATGCAAAGCTGTAGAGGGATGGGCTGCTTTGAAAGTTAGACTTAAAACTGAGTCAGAGCCCTCCAGCAGACTTGGGAACCATACATAGTTAATGCATCCAGCTCTCTTTCATGTTTCCATTCTATACCACTTCTAAGGCATCAGATTCTGGGCCATCCTAATTTTTTCTTCTAAGGAGGGCTCCCTGTCTATGTTTGTGAAAAGAGGCATTCTTGCACCAGACTGTATCTCTTCTGACACCCATTTCAGTACTGCTAGGAGGAAAAGTTCAACCTTTCCCAGATTTGAACACAGACTATTGACAAAGTCTATTGCCAGAAACTGAGTTGGGTGTGGGGCCCAGAACCTTCTCAAAGGAGTTGAGAAAAATTCATTCTCTTAGCTTGTGAATCAGTGCCATTAATGTGCTAATTTCTTCCATTAAGGACTGGGGTCAGGCCTTTCAAGGGTACCACACTGCATTACATCCAACCCTTCCTCCTTGTCCCACTGCACCACAGTCTCAGGTGCGGGATGTTTGGCAAGGCAGCGAGCAGCAGCAACTGGCTGATGTGTGGGCAGGGAATAAGGAGGAAACCTCTGGGCCATCTACTGTTTCTCTTCTTCAAGAAGCAGTTCTGAGGCAGGGAGTGTAAGAGAGAAGACAGCTATTTTTGGATAGGGTAGGAGGGAGAAGAGATGCTACAATTTCCACTGAGTGGAGGGGTTTGGGAAAATAGATCAGTTCCTTAAGTGATGGTCTCTTTGCAGGCTGGAAAACTTCTCTCCCCGCTGTGAATAATGCACCAGACCAGCCTACTCCTTTTGACTTTCCGTTCCTGCTCCAGAAATGAGTTGAGAGCTCCTGGGGAGCTGGTGTCTGTCTCTCTCTCAGCTCCTTAGTGAGGAAGTAAGAGGGAGAAGTAGGTGCTGAAAGCAAGGGTGACAACTCTGGAGAGAGATAGGGCTAGACTAAATTAATTGTATTGGGGCAGTGTGCTGACTTAATATTCATCAGGCCAGAGAGAGGTTTACTGTAGGCCAGTGGTTAAGGCGCTCACCTGGGATGTTGGAGTCAGGGTTAAGTCCCTTCACCAATAAATATGTAATTATTCATACAAAGTGGAACAGTTTCAACTGGAGAAATTGAGAGAATCTCAGACAATCCTCTGGCTTAGGAGAACCATGGGAGACCCAAGTTCAGATCCCTGTTCTGCCTAATTCAGAGCAATGACTTCCTGGATCTCTCACCTCCCAAGTGAGTGTTTTAACCACTGGACTATTGGCTATAATGGAGTGTGAGGCAGGAAAGGTTCTCTCTTCCCCTCTGGTTTTCACAAGGAAGGGCTGACCTAGCTGAGGTGTGTAACTCCAGGAGAGGCTTCATGGCTGAGAAACCCAAGGGGAGAAAATGCCTTCTTCTGGCCTTGACTTAGGCACCAAACTACCTGAGAGGTGTGGGGCTTAGGCCACATCCTCTCTCCTTGGCACTTCATGTTGGCTATCTTAGGCAGCTCCCCACTCACTGTATTGGCTTTTTTCTTATCCCATTCTTAGTACCTATCTCTCCCCATTCATTGTATAGGGAATCTGGGCACCCAACTTGGGGCTGGGGATTCCACTGAATGGCTAGTAACCAAAAAGTCTGGTGTCACAATGTTGAGCATTGAGTCCCTTTGTGGATCTAACACTAGGTTCCTAAATCCCTGTGTAAATCTGGGTCTTTATCCCACACCCCTTTCCTTTTCATTTCACTCATGGTTAGCTAAAGTGGCTCCCTGCTCAGCTTGCTGATTTCTGGGGATAACTGTGTTAGGTGTTGAACTCTCCATCATGCATTTCATGTGAAGCCGGGTGCCTAACTTGGGGATGCAGATTCCACTAGCTGGGGCATAAAGTGGTCCTTTCCTCTAGCTCAAGCATGTCCTCCACCCACATTCTTGAGGTAGGAGAGATTGGTGAAGCATATTGGGTGGGCAGAAGGATGGCGATATTCTCAGCCTCTAAGGCCTGTGTGAAGTTACCCATTGCTGATCCACTGAAGAAGTGCCCAGACAACAAATCCAGGTCAAAAACATAACAATGGGTCAAAGAAGACTCTTCTTCCACCAATTTGATGAAGTCAGCGAGACAGATAGAGCCAACAGAGGACACAGTGAAAGTGAATGGAGGAGGGACTCCTCCATGTGCCTATTCATTGAAGAAGCAGGGTTGAAAAATATCAGCCATGAGTGGAGAACTCAAATTACTAGCTTTTGCTGCAAGGATCTGCTCTATTCATCTTCTGATGCCATATTAAAGGAACAAAATAAACACTCAAAAGATAGAAAAATAATGTACCTTTATTTCCTAATATCTAAGCTGCAGTGGAATCCAGAGCAGATTATTGTAACCACCACAGAAACTAATATTAATTGTGAATAACAATGAAAACATGTGAATCAAAATGTTTATTCCATTCTGACTCAGGAAGCACAGGAATTCTGTTCACAAAACAATTCTTTGTTTCCTTTACAGTAAAATGTACTTTGCATTAGTAAGCTATGGTATTAAGAAACATTGATAATTGCCTTTTATAGTTTTTTCAAGCTTCACAATTTAGTAAACCTATAATTGAAAAGCTGGATTTTGCAATCAAAAAGTATAATACAGGCAGTGTTGCTATGCAAAAGTAAAGAATTTCCTCCTTCTTTAGCTTATTAATTTTCAAATAATGCTGTAGGGCTTGTTGTGATAGTTCTTTACAAGGTAGTAAATATAGAGCTAAACAGACTGTCTGGGCTGAAAACTAATTACCATTAGAAACTGAAGCATTTGGTCTTGTTATATCTGCAAATCAAACTCCGAATACAATCTCCATATTAAATAAAATGTTCAGTGAACCATAAAGCTACTCACAAATCTGGACCATCCTTTTTTAGCTATTGTGGCTTGCATGCAAGGTATTTGGAATATTAAAATACTGTATGAACTGGAGCCTGTGGAGAGGAAGTTGAAAGTACACCGTTTTAAAAATAACCCAGGTTTCAAAGAATATCTCTAGGAGGGAAATGGCAGGAGGGAAGTACACTTTTAAAGTTAAAGATGTCATATGGTTAGAGAGATGGGAGTGGAGAAACTTAAGGTTCTGTTCCCAGAATTGCCCCAGACTTTCTCTGTGACCTTGGAAAAGTCACAATTTCTCTGTGCCTTGGTTGTTTTCCATCTGGAATCATAGAATTGTAGGACTGGAAGGGACCTGGAGAGGTCATCTAGTCCAGTCCCCTGCACTCATGGCAGGACTAAGTATTACCTAGACTCTGACAAGTGTTTGTCTAACCTGCTCTTAAAAATCTGTTTTTTTTCATAATATTGTCCCGCTGTTGACTGATATAAGGATAATAATTTTAATTGTGCCGCAGAGTTGCGGAGATGCTTAATTCATTAATACTTGTAAAACACTTTGAGATCCTTTGCTGGAAGTCACTGAAGAAAAGAATTATTTATTAACAGTAATAATAAAAATAGACATGACAGTAGAAAGACTACACTAGTGCAGGTAAATAATGTATTACCTCTGACTGGACTCTTTGATAATTGCACCTGTTGAGATGCTGCACGCTTTTTCAGGGGTTGAATGTATTTCAAAACAACAGCTAACTAACAAACAGCAGGTAGGGAAATGGATGATCGCATTGTTAAAAAAATCAAAAGGAAGTTACCTAGAACTAGAAGGAATCTGAAAAATACAAAAATCTCACTTCAGCAAAGGATACAGGGGGATGGGAGTGGAAATGAATCTGTTTTTGGAATCATTCCTCACCCTAATTACCTGGAATGCTGCCTATGTTCCTGTCAAAAAACATAAAAGGAAAATGCTGACTGATTATATATATTAGAATATCAAATTTGGATATACATTGTGAAATGTATAGTGAGAATAACTACACATATAATAAGGCTGCATTTTTATCAAGGATTTCTGGCAATAATATAAACCATGAGAACACAGATACCTTTATACAGTACCTGTCATCTGCTAGTTGAAATAAAACAACTTTACGCACAGGGAGGACATCAGAATAAGGAAGTTGCTTCAGATATCCAGGAAGAAGGGCAATTGTGCAGAATTGACTTAGGTCACATGACCATGACTCATCTGAGGTTGTTTGACCATCAAAGGTTGCAATAAATTATAGCTGTTGTCTTGTAGCACCCACTGGAGTTAAGAATGCAAAACAATTTTAACTTAGAACTCCTTTTTGCACGCTACATTCTACATCTCGGCATCACAGCACGATAACGTTGTTGGCTTTCCTAGACTATAGCATTGAGGTTGACTGGAGTTCAGTCTGGATATAAGAAAGGGGCAATGCTAACTGGCTGGGAAAAACAACTGGACGATATAGTGGAGAGATTAGCTCCTTTTTTAGATGTACCAGGCTTAACTCCTGTTGTTAAGATTTCTGGATGAGTCCTGTTGGATCTTCAGCTATATGAACTATTCCTGAAGACCACTTTTATGCTTCTGCTGGTAGAGAATACAGCTGTCCACTTACTTAACAGTGTTTCAGTAATGAAACATATTACATTTAAGCTCTATAGACTGCACTGGCTATTTACAACTGAAATTCAAGATCTAATTTCAAGACTTTTGATAGTCTGGGATGAGGCTACCTCAGAGACCACCTCTCTATCCATTCCCAGACACAAACTATGTTATGATGCAGATTGAGAGAACATATCAATTATTTAGGGTAAAATTCTTTACAGGGATGTTGTAACTAACTCCAAAACAAATAGTACAAGCCCCGGAAATCCAGAGTTAAGGTTACACTTGACAGAAATTCAGACTTGTTAAGGAATGAAAATCAACAGGGCAGGCACCCAAAAAAAAATTAATTCTGCCCTATCATTATGATCAGGGCATTTCCATGTTGGTAGCCTTAAATTATATTAAATTGATTTTTACAACACAATTGATTTTTTTCTTTATGGAGTATCTACAGGAGTTGGTTGGGGTGGGCTTTTTGGAGGTGTTTGTGCCCTACAAAGTTATTCCCAGCCCCTGATGCAGCATACAAGTGTTAAGTCAATCTGACACTTCCTGTGAATTTTGGAACCCTTTGAAATGTAGCCTGTAAACAAAAATGCTGCTCTGAACTCTCTCTCTCCCTCTCCCTCTGTGTAAGCAAGTTTCTGCTTGTGTGTTAAATATAGCTCTGAGAAAGCTGTGGAATACTCTGTTTAATAACTTTAGAATTCTTAGATTTTGAAGCTGGAACTTGGTGCTGGACATCAGATATCCTTGGAGATAGTCTAATGGTATACATTTTATATGGATAGTGGTTTCAGTCTTTTCCCTAGCTGTGGGCAAAGGAACATTATAAGAACCAGCAAATTTTAAAATAAGATAATTTTGGAGAATGGGGAGAATGCATTTCAGGAGCCCCTTAGCTCTACCCCAGGTCCTGAGCTAGCATAACAATTTTCATGCCAATATATCTATGTGTGTGGACTTTCATTCACTATGAATAATTAGCCCTAAACCGAAGGTTCTACTCAGGTTAACTATGGTACTGTAGTAGAAGCATAGAACTGTAGAGCTTGGAGGGATCTCAAGAGGTCATCTAGTCTAGCCCCATGCCGAGGGAGGATCAAGAATACCTAACATCTAATTGGAATGATTATCTCATAGTACTCAAAGATTAAATTCTGTCATTTGGGGGGAGATGTGTCGTATTTATTATACATGAAGAGGTTTTAAATGCAAAACTCAGCTTCACCATGGAGCTGAATCTGGCATCTGCACTCATTGTGGACTCAGGGCTAGATTTTCCACCTAGCTCAGCACCCAATAGCTTCCACTTAGGCATTTAAATAAGTGGCCAGATTTCCAAAAGAGTTCAGTGGCCATCTAGTCACATACTTTTAAGTGGACAGATTTTCAAAAGTGCTCACCATCCAGCAGCCCCAATTGAGGGTGCTGGGAATTCCAAGATAACTTTCTAAGGCCAGAGGCAAAGCAACTACACTGCTGTTTAGACTAGACTAGACTAGAATGTTTGGAACACCCTACTGGAAGAGATCCAAATGAGCCCCAGCTTGTATTTTCTCAGGGCCTCGTGATAAAGCACTTTTTTTTTTCTTTAAGTGTTCTACCTGCAACAACAAAGAGGGGAGGAAAGAAGAAGAAGGAGGATTAAAAAACAAAATAAACCTAATGCTCAAGCAGCTAGACCAAAGGATGGAAAGAGCAGAGTACAATTTGTTGTTTTATATGCTTATCTTGAAAAAAAAAGTAGTGCTTAGATACTATGATTGGCATCCTATAAATACCTAAGATAAGATATGCTTCTTTTTGATCCTCCTATGTATAAACTTCCTAATCTCCATTGCTATTCATAATGGAAACCACCATTAGAGAAATCTGTGCTGTTTGATTAACTAATAAAGTATGGTCTGAATATTTTTGAGAGAGAGATTTTGTTAACTATCTCTTTGCAAAGTCTTGTTCTTATTTTTTATTCTGAAAATGTTCTTAAAATTATACTAAAAGATCATTTAAAATATATTGTCATGACAGTTGAAACTGTCAGAAAGAAAATGTGAAAATGAATATATTATATTAATTTACATATTAAAATGTAGTATAGTAGGAAAAAACAAATGGTTAGTCCACTATTTTAATGGGTTATTAATACTGATTTTATTTGCAGCATTTTTAGTTAAGAAATTTTTTAGGATGAGTTTTTTAATTTTAGAAATAGTCACCATAACATACGAAATACCCCAATCCACTACTTCTCCTTTTTCCAGTATCAGGAGAATTAAGTGTAAGTGAGTTTATCTTACCACAAAGTTTGCCTTTATGTTGGCATTATTAATATTTAGCTTATGGTCCTTTGAGGCAAGATTGGCAAAGACATTTTTAAAAGGTAGGAATTTGTTTAAAATTTTATTATAATAAAACCACAAAGAAAATATGCTTCCTGCTTGAAACAAACCCTTCTTGGAATGCCAGGACTCACTAGGATACCTGACTGCATTTTGTGACAGCTGATTTCTGTACAGTAGATGTTTAATAAATTGAGACATTTTATACTAAATTTTGAAGATTAATATTTTTTTCAGTAGTGACATTTGTACTAAAAAAAATACCTTTTTAAAATGAGGTCACTGCTTTCAAAATGTAAAAAACAGTGTCAAATTTAAAATGCTCTTTTAGAAAAGAATTCAGTTACTGCACAGTAAGAGAATAGCTTAATGTCTGTGACAAGCAAAACATCTGCTCCAGCAACAGAAATGGGAAGTCAAAACCTGAGATGAGCAAACAGGTTTTGGGAAAAAAGAACAGGCACAAAATACTAAAACGCCAAGTGAGTAGATCTTTGGTAATTTGGGTTCAGATGGGAAAGTAACCACCTTATCCAATTAATAGTAACCTCTACCACAGCTAACTCTCTTTTCCCTCCCTCTCTCTCACCTCTTTCACTAAATCCTTTGTGGGGTGTCAGCACGTCTGAAAGCCTGGGTTTAGCTTCTGTCTTCTAATCTTGCATATGTTAAAGCTTCCCTGGGGTTAGAGATATGTGGTGGATTCTGGGCTGGCTGACTCAGAAGTCGCAGAGTACATGAAAACTGCAAATGGCAATCAATCCAGCAACATTGGCTTGGACCTTATGAAAGAGCTGGCAGGATATCAAGAAAGAAAGAGTCCAGCTGCTGGTGTGTGGAGAAAGACTGGGATGGAACAGGAGCATCAGGGCAAAAATAGCAGGTGTCACCATTCAGGACAAGAGGATATATGAGAGAAGGTTTGAGGTATTTGGGGCAGATAGGCAATATGAATTTGAGGTGGGAAGAACATGCCAGGATTAAGAGAAGGTGGAAGGAGACTTGATGTGAAGGATGGAGAAGACTTTAAAAGATAAAAGATTAAATAAGTTTCAATAAATTTGAAAACAGAAAGACCTCTCTGAATGTTATGAGATCTGCCCCTTGATAGACAAAGCAGCATTTTTTGCAAGGTTTTTCCCCCTCCTATCCCTGGGTGTTATAACATATATGGTATACAATGCATACATACTTAATATACATTGAAGGAATGAAACAATCTCTATATCCAATTTACTTTAAGATTTCATTACTGACACTGATATTCCTGGTATACTGTACAATGGGTAGGTGTATATATTGCTGAATGACAGATTCTTTGTGTACAGGATAATTTCCATTGTAAATATATATTTTTTTAATTTTGCCTGAAGAAGACTTAAGAGAAGGAGCAGAAACATCTACTACAAGAAGTTAGAACTACACATTGTGGAAACAAAAGAAAATTCTCAACAATAATCTTCCTATGAAAACTTCAGGATTTCTCCCTATCCAACCCCAAACTCTGTTGCAAACTAACTCAATATCCAATTGCATCAGAAATGGAAGAAAACTCCTTTTCCCTAACATAACACTAAAAAGCTTATGCAACAATCATAGTTACTCAAGACATTAGTCTAAGCAAATTAAGGGTCATTTATGTTTACAATTATACAAATATGCAGCAGCACTGTTATAATTCAAGCACACCTCTCACACTGCATGGATTATAAACTACAGTGTGTCTTGTATTGGAAATTCATAACATACTTTCTTTAGCTATTAGGTTGCAAAATGAGGTCATATAATGTGAAATGGATTTTTTATATGATCAAGTAATTGAAAGGCTGTATTATATACACTTACAGATTGTTTGTTTCTTTAGAATCAATTACACTCTAGAAGTTGTAGTATGAAAACACATACTTTAAATCTTCATACAGGTGCACAGTGTACTTGTTGCTATGTAAAAATATCATTTAGGGCTTTCCCTAACCAATCCAACTACTCCTATACTAGTCTCATGGGCTCTACAGCTGCCTTAGCAATATCCTATTCACAGCTCTTGTAAGTAGCAATTCGTGCTAATATTGGCTTTAAACAATGATGCAATCACCATGGGAATTGCAGAAGCCCCATTGCTTTGAACATTTAGAACTGGAATGGAAAAAGCACTTGCAAAGTTACTATAGGAAACAACCCTGCATTGACCGGGAGATGGACTAAATTATCTAATAGGTCTTTCCTGTCTCTAACTGCTATGATACTACGAAGCATTGTAGCTATAGATTATGAATAAAAATTCCCAGTTATCAATTTGAGGGTTGACAGGATCTTGTCCCAAGATCAGGCCCAGTATTATTAAAATTATTATATAGTTGGGAACCCTGATGTGCACAGGTGCAACACTAACACTATTGGAACTCTTTTATATTTACAAATAAATAATTTATTAATATATTTAGCAAAATCACACACACTCAATAAGGTAGATAGAGATAATACAGAAAGTACATCTGAACATCCATACTCACACCATCCCTTGCAGAACAACCTGAAATGTTAGCCATTATCTTCCTCACCACTGTCACCTTCCTCATCTTCACCAGTGGCCATCATTCTCTCCCCTAATGCCCTGGGATGCCACTTTTATAATATGTTACGCTGACATTACCATGTATAATGAATATTGAATAGGGGTTTCTCCCCTCTTCCTTATATGTATTTCCTCCCCTTACCAATGTTAAGATGTCCTTCTATAGCAGGGGTCGGCAACCTCTGGCACGCGGCTCGCCAGGGTAAGCACCCTGGAGGGCCGGGCCAGTTTATTTACCTGCTGACGCAGCAGGTTTGGCCGGGCCGCAGTTCACCGTCCCAGGCCAATAGGGGTGGCGGGAAGCGGCGTGGGCGAGGGATGTGCTGGCCACGGCTTCCCGCCACCCCTATTGGCCTGGGATGGTGAACCGCGGTCAGTGGGGGCCACGATCGGCCGAACCTGCCGCATCAGCAGGTAAATAAACTGGCCCGGCCCACCAGGGTGCTTACCCTGGTGAGCCGCGTGCCAGAGGTTGCCAACCCCTGTTCTATAGGCTAGTGTATTTATGATTTCACCCCATTATCATATACACCAATTCGTTATCATGGCACTCTTGTGGTCGGATGTTCCATCCAAAACCTTCCAGCAGCTGGTGTCAGTTCACATTCTGTGGTTGGCTGATGTCATCATGGACAAAATTCCCCCACTACACTCTACTTCCAGTTCCCCAAAATTTATGAGTTATTTATGTTTATCTATGCCAAAGTTCATAGGCCTCAAGCCTCATGCTAACTGCTGAAGCCAATGTCTTACAGGATACAAGCCTGTAGGTTCCTTGCATTACTGCTGAATATAATAAAGCAGAATATAAAGCAAATCAGTGAATCTAATAGAGGTAAGATGGCCCACTGGGCTACAGGCATTGAGCCTGTAATGTAGAGGTAGGTTGCCATTTGCCTGACTAGAAATTAAGAGGCTGTACACCACAAAACTGATTGGGTTCGCCCAGGAAAAGAAAGGGATCAATTAATCCAATAATTTCATC
The DNA here is from genome assembly GCF_002925995.2 of Terrapene triunguis. Classification (NCBI taxonomy): domain Eukaryota; kingdom Metazoa; phylum Chordata; order Testudines; family Emydidae; genus Terrapene; species Terrapene triunguis. The sequence continues at coordinate 2,156,608 of NW_020664372.1, read as the reverse complement.
CCCTAAACCAGTCAAATAGCACTTAATTATTTTAGGGGGTATCCTAGTCTAGACAGATCAGTATAAGAAACATATTAGGCCCAGATCCACAAAGGGACTTAAGTATTGCACTACTTAGCATTGCATCAACTTTCAAGTGCTTAGTAAATAAATGGAACAATATCTGGATCCACAAAGTCTGAGATAGTTACCTAGGCTCTTTATACAATGAATGGGGAGAGATAGGTGCCTAAGAATGGGATCCACAAAAGCCAGCATGCTAAGCCAAGAGACACCTAAGCTATCCAGTGGGAAATGCCTACCAGAGGGTTGTGTCCGAAGGCCTGTCCATCTCATGGAATTTAGCAGCTAAGTTTGTGCTGAAGGGAGGTGCCTATTTCTGCTTGCAGTCGACAACCAGGAACCCCTCCCCTGGAGTTAGAAGGCGAAGCCATTTCTTGTGGGACGGAGTTAGGCACCTAACTCCACACAAAATGGTTGGGGGGAACTCCCTTATAACCTTTAGCCCAGTGGTTAAGGGTACTCATGCAGGATGTGGGAGACCCTGATTCAGTTTTCCCCCTCTTCCTGGAAAAGTGATTTGAATAGGAATATGCCACCTGTCCGATGAGTGCCCTAACCACTAGAATGTAGAGTAATTCTCATGCTGTCTTTGGCACAATTAATATTTAATTAAAGTAGTATGGCTTCAACAAGAGAGACTGAAAAAGCACCACATCAGCATACCTCATAGTCCAGTGATTTCGACAGATGCCTGAAAGGTGGGGAACCCCGGTTCAAATCCTTTCTCTTCAACAGATAGAGGAAGGGATGGAACCAACATCTCCTGCTTCCTAGGGTGAGTATCCTAGCCACTAGCCTCTGAGGGAAGGCACAATGTGCACACCTTCATCCGCCGCCTCTGAGGGCTCCGATATGACGGCAGCTCTTTTTTCTCCACTCAACAGGTCTTCCGCGAGACCTCTCCGAGCTGCCAGTCTTCTACCAGAAGCTGTTCTCGGCGACCAGGTCTGTTGTGGCCACCAAGGGGGCAAACCTCCTCACTGAGCCCCTGGTACACAACCCCAACCTTCGTGTGCAGATGGCAGAGTCCCCCTCAGTGTGCTGGAGGTTAGTCCTGGCAGAAACCACTAGAATTGGAGACCTCCTAGACTACAACAGGGGGGACTGGGTGGATCCCCGAGTGCTCGGTCAGCGCATGGGGCTCATCACCCTCCTGACCCCCCTGCACGTACTCCAGGAGGTGGGGGCAGCCTTATCGCCCACCTCTCAGGTTTTTCTCGAGCGGTTACAGCGAGAGGGTGCTTCCCAACTGCCCCTCACCTCAGACCCTCCAGACCTTTTCATCGGGCCCCTGTCTCATGAGCCCTCTCGGCCACCTCCCTTCCACAATCGGAGCCGGCTGCGTGCCCTGCAGCCAGTTCGCTTCTGGTCCGCGTCAAGGAAAGAACTATACACGCTCGTGCTTCACATGTTTCACTTCTTCACCGTCGTGTCCCGCCCTGATACCAAATGATGGGACTATCTACCACCTGTAGAGGATGAGGAACCCTGGTGGGCCAGCCTCCATTCCACCCTGGTCCCACGGCCCACCAGGGATATCGGTTGGTAGCTCCTCCATGGAGCTGTGAGCACAGGTGTGTATCTGGCGTGGTTCACCCCCATCCCCGACGCCTGCCCCTTTTGCGGCGTGAGGGAGAACCTAGTGCACGCCTATCTCGAATGTGCCAGGTTGCAGGCCCTATTCCAGCTCCTCCAGAACCTCCTGTTGAGGTTCTGGCTGCACTTTTCCCCACACCTGTTTATATTTGCAGACCCTGTCTGTCCCCCCAAACAAGTCGTGAGACCTCCTCATCAACCTCCTCCTGGCCCTGGCCAAAGTGGCCATCTTTAACACCAGGAGGAGGATGTTAGATGAGGGTGTACTCTGTGACTGTGGGGCCTATTTCCACTCCTCCCTGGTCTCACGCATCTGGGCAGTGTTACTCTGGGCAACGTCCGCTGGCTCCCTAGACAGCTTTGAGGAGCAGTGGGCGCTGTCCGAGGTTCTCTGGATCTCTAGTTTTGAACCTGTGACCTTCACTCCTGAGCCTGTTATTCCTTAGTTGACCCCCGTCTTCATTTGGTTCCTAGGCCCAGTGGTCCCTCCCAGAAGGCTGGGGGAGGGGCCTTTAGATGTGGATGGGCACACCAGTGACCCACTTAGCATGTCACATGATGGTGGGTCATGTGGCTAAAATCAGACCTTCTGAAGAGTAGATAAAACAGAAGCCTCTGAGGGGCTACAAAGACTCTATGTAGGAAGCTCTAGGTGTTCTTACCTGATTGAGAGCTGAGAAAGACTCAACAAAGTCCAAGGGCTCTAGGAATTGCTCTATATGGAGTAACTTTCAATAGTTTCTACATAAAGGGTTGGGAGGGAGCAGGAGCCAGTGAGGAAAGTCAGAGTATGGAAAGTAAGTCTGCTAGAGGAAAGCCTCAGAAGGAACAGGACTAAAAACCCTGTAGTGAGGGTTGTGAGCTAGCTGGATGGGAGTTAGTGTTTATTATCTTTGTTAAAAAAACCTGGGCCCCAAGAATGGGTGTTATTTGATACATGAAAGCCTCTGTTTATGTTACTGGGGATCCCAAGAAGGAGAAACTGAATCAGTGGCAAACTTGAAGCTAGAGCAGGTAGGTGATGATGTAACAGAGGTGGCTTTTAAAAATGGATTTCCCTGCTTGTTTTTTCACATTAGAAATCTAGGTCTTGTACAGAGTGTCTCCCAAGAAAAACAAGGTAGATAAGTGGAGAACTAGTAGTTTTATAATAGCATAGGTAACAAGCAAATGAAAACGCAGAAAATGAAGGGAAAGGGATTTTAGTCAGATTGGTTAAAACTATTTGAGTCAGGGCCTATTGAATTTAAAGTCAATAGAATTACTCCAGATTACTTACAGCAGAATTTGGAACACTTATTAAAACTATAACTCAAATGCCTTGAACTATTGGGAGAAAAGACTTTTGTTAAAGAGTCAACAACTCAGCCCCATAAACTTAGGGCTCCAGTTCTCCGATCCTCAGAAAAAACCTCCAGTAAAAACAAGGATGACAGAATCAGTATTCCTCTAGTTTCAGGGTGTGACAGGGTGCTGGGCAAAGGGTTGCAGATTCAGCCCTCTATCATGCTTGCTCCTTGTTAGGGGAACAAATTAGAGTGGGCTGGAGGTAATTTGACCCTAATTGGGGAGGTGGAGACAGCTGCTACATAATTAGCCTGGGGCTGCATAAAAGCCTCAGGGAAAGGAAGCCAGAGAAGAGCAGGAGGAAAGGGGAAAAGGCAGGGAATGGAATCAGGGAGGTAGCTCTCCCCTGCTTGCAGATGCTGAAGGGTTAATTGGACATAGTGAAACTGTGGTGGGAACAAGCCTGAGAATACAGTGCACCAGTGGTTACCAGGGTCTCCGTGTGAGTTTGTGAATTTAGGAGAGGAAGAAGCTAAGGGGTCCCTGCCACACTCTGTTACACTGGGCAATAAACAATTGGCATGGGATGAAAGCCCTTTGGAAAAATACCTTCAGACTGTTTCCATGTAGTGTATATTATAGTACTTTATTAGTACAACACTTAACACTTAATTAACAAACCTACAAATTAAGTCATATCTTGCCATCATTCCACTTGTGGTGGTCCCACTGAAATCTATGGGAGGCTTTTTGTTTTGTTTTTAATGCAAAAGTAGGATAGCGCCCTATAAAACAAATGTATCTATTGTACTGCCAAAATAAATCTGTCTGCTTCTACAACACAGCATTTGTATTGTTTAGAAAAAATATTAATATCTTGGTGGTCAGTGGCCCTAGTTACTAAAACTACAATTTGTAAATATTGTAAACTGTCCTAACATGTAGCACCATAACTAGTTGTTGAGCATCTCACATGTCATCATTTATAGTCAAGACTGTGTTGTATAAAAATATCTTTTGTTTAAACCAGTTATTTGTAAACCTTAAGCTGAAATATTAATTCTGAAATCTTAGTCTTTTCATACCAAAACTAGTTATTAGACTCCAAAGCTACTCCTTTGTTGTATCCTGATTTATGCTCTGTCTATACTTGTAGGGGAGCCAAGTTACAAAGAATGGTTTATTTAGCAGAGTGTGAGAACATGTTCCTTGACCATAATAGACTGAGATGAACCAGCTGATAACTAATGCCAACTAGAGATGAACTTGAAACACAAGTTCACTTCCAGCTCTGACCTCTGCTGAAATTCTAGGGTGTCTGGATTCAGAATTTTGGCTCTTCCTCAACTCTGATATTGACAACTTTCCAAGTGAGGAGTACACCGTCTTAAATTACAGTAGGTTATTATTTTCATAGTAAAATATCCTAAAATCACATTTTGTATGGAAATGTAGTGGGATGGTGTGTAAGCTGTTTTGTCACTAATTTAAATGTCAAGCATTTATTCTGTTTTTCAAATACTTTTGTGGAGTTTGTAAACTAGAAACCATCATTGTTTACACCAAAAGTCACAATTCTATCAGCCTTTCTTACTATGATTTCAGTGGGGATCCTCCATTAGTTAAGTATTACAACAAGTGAGTAGCAGAACCAGGCCCTTACTATACGTGTATAATGTCTGGAACCAATGCTTATTACTCCATTCACTAATTCCTCTAATTTTGTGCTGTTATAATTGAAGAGAAGCCGGGTATCAATGTCCAGAGGAGCATATGTTGTGAGTGTTTCCATGAAACAGGACATGAGTCTTGCCTCTTATCTCATCATCCTTTTCCAGACACATACTCTGGTGCTATGGAGCTGACATTATCTATCCAAGTATTTATACTGCACTTATGACTATTTTGGCTGAGGGCTAGATCCACAAAGGAGACTTAGGCTCAGCATTGCAATGCCTAATGTTTAAGTGCCCTGTCTCCTAATGCAATCCACAGCCTCAGGTGAGAAACCCTGGCTCCCTATATAATGCATTTGGAGAGTTATGTGCCTCAGGAAGGGATCCACAACAGTAAGCAAGCTGAGCAAGGAACTGCCTAAGATAGCTAATAGGAAGTGCTGAGTAGAGAGGTGTGGCCTAAGCCCCACACCTCAGAGGGAGTTACATACCTTTTTCTCACCCAGATTCAGGCACCTAACTCCAGCTCATGACTATGAATCCCAAGCAGAGATAAGTGCTTAAGCACGTCTCAGGCAGTGGAAATGACTTCAAGGACAGAACCAGAGAGACCCACTACCAGAATATCCCATAGGCCTGTAATTAGAGTACTCTCCAGAGATGTCCATTCAAATTCCTGTTCCAAATCAGGCAGAGGAAGGATTTGAACCTCAGTTTTTCATATCCTGGGTGCATGCTTTGACCTCTGGTCTAAAGGTTATGAGGTGACTGGGACCACCTCCTCTAGCTATGCTTTGTGCAGGGCCCAGTCTTTAGGTGGCTTTCCAGCCCCATCAGCTGCATATTGTGTGGATGTACTCAACACAATACCTTGATTCTATCAGAAATACATGCATTCTCTTTCTTTACTACAGTCTCCTCACCACAAAGTTAAGTGTCCTGCACCACTCTGATTCAGATATTCCTTTATGCTGATTGAAGGGAGGAAACAGGCAAATCTGGGACAGCATTTAAAGTTCATGAACAAAATTCTTAACTAATAGGCTTAGAATTCCCTGAGGCTCCCTAATCTTTCTGCACTTCTAATCCCATGTGGCCAAATCCTGGTCCCAGAATAGTCAACGGTAAAATCTCACTGCCTTCAATGGGAGGGTGGAATTTTATCTACTCAAGTTTTTATGTAAATTGTAGTGGTTTTTCCTGTACAATATGTTTCAGGGCATACATCTGATGTATGTTCACTTAGGAATAAAAAAACCTTATAATACAAATATTTACTGGTCATTCTATAGGAAAAAGTCTAATAACAGTTTCACCATTTCTGACAAAAAGCTATAGCAGGACCTGTTCAGCTTAATGTTTTGTAAGCTAATAAACACTGCAAAACAGTCTTTGCCAACATAAATTGAGAGAGGATTCCATGACTATCCTCCATATAAAAACAACATAGGATGCAATCCTAATTGGGAGTCAAAAGTGATCAGCACCTATGACTACAGTGATCTTTAAAGATACTTAAGCACCTCTTAAGATTTGGCCCACAGTGTGTTGTTAATAACCTTAAACAATTAACAACACTTTAAAATGGGTTTAGTTAAAAAAAATACTACAAAGCACTGTAATGCCCTGATCTAGCATTGAAGTCCATAGGACTGTTTGTGCTTAAAATTAAGCATATGGATAAATGTCTGTACCATCAGTGTTGACATCAGCATGTATATGACATTTTAATGGAAGCTGTATAAACATTTAAATATGTCCCAGTTTTCTGGTTTCACAATGGGGGCGGGGGAGGGAGGAATCACTTTTCCCCATACAATTTTGTCCTAAGTGGAAAGAATTGTTAAACAGCTTAACAAAACAAAATTGTCAGCCATCTTTAGTGGTAGGTAGAGCCGAACATGAAAGCTTGTGTCCAGCTGGCCACATCACTCAAAGCTTTGTTTTCTGTTTAAATTTTGCCTGCAAATCAGCAGTGTTTGTTGTCAAAGCGTAAAGTCTTTGGCAGGGAAAAGAGGTATTTGCAGAGGGCCTTTAACTATACTATAAGATGGGTGAGGTATCACTAAAATAAAAAGAAACTGACTTGGACCAAAAAGGGGTCTTCAACTTAGATTTAAAACAAGGAACCATTTAAGCAAGGTGAATATGATTTACTAGAGCACTCTGCCAAAGAGGTGAAGTAAATGTATGGAATTTAGAGCATGCAAAAAGAGGTGAAACCAATTCCGAGACACTGATAGCATATAGTAGTTTGGCTTTGGTACACATTGGACCAGATCCTCAGCTAGTGTAAATTGCCTTAGCTCCACTGACATAAATAGAACAGCAGCAGCTGAGGATCTGGCCTATCATGTTTTGATTAATTTGCCTAAATTAGACAGAGTAGAAGTGTGAAGAGCATTAAACAGTAGTTAAGTGTTAATGGCACCCACAGAGGAGAGGAAAATAGAGTGAGAAATGGAAACTTTTGAGATAGTGAAACATTAACTTATTAGAACAGTGGTTCTCAAACTTTAGCAAGCCGGGGACCCCCATTTTGAGGTAAAATTTTTCATGGACCCCCAAGATGGCTTTGAATTTTTCCCAGGGACGCTTAACCCCTGCTCAGCCCCAGGCTCTGCTCCCACTCCACCTCTTCCCCCAAGGCCCTGCCCTGCTTCACCCCCCTCCTCTTTCTGCCCCCTCCCCCAAGTATGTCCCATCCCCGCTCCTCCCCCTCCCTCCCAGCGCCTCCTGCACACCGCTGAGCAGCTGTTCCATGACATGCAGGAGGCACTGGGAGGGAGAGGGAGGAGTTGATCAGTGGGGCTGGCAGCCCCAACATGACTTGCTGACCCCTTGGAGCCAGACATGACTCGCGGAACACAGTTTGAGAACCACTGTATTAGAAGCCATTTAGTTTTGGTTGAACTGATGACTGTTGATGCTGCAAGGGGGAAGTTCAAAAAAACAATTGTAATAATTATCTAAGTGGGATATAATTGGGTCTGGTCTACACTACAGAGTTAGGTCAATGCAAGGCAGTTTATGTTGAGCTAACTATGGAAATGTCTACACTTAAATTTTACTCCCGGTGATGTAGCTGCTACACCAACTTAATAACTCCACCTCCATGAACGGCAGAAAGTCAAGGTTGATGCAGTGTCAGTGTAGACACTGTTGCTTATGTCAACTGCTACTGGCTTTCAGGAGTCATCCCATGATGCCCCACACTGGCAGTATAATTGATACAAGCACTCCAGGTGAAGGCGTGCACCACCGACACAAAGAGCAAACGATGGACACGTACAAGCGATGTAATTACTGAGGCGGCTGTATGCCAATGTAAGTTAGGTGGACTTAATTGTGTAGTGTAGACATGGCCTCAGTGTGTGAAGTAAGAATTTAGCATTAGAAAAAAATGAACCGTTTTTAAATTAAATGAAAATGACAGCTGACTTAAAAAAAATATCGTGATAAAAAGATTTGCTGGTTTTTGCATCAGTGCAGTAGAAGCATTCATCTGTAAACCTGGTAAATTCAGGAGGGTTGTGCCTATTTAAGTAATAATATATTCAGTTAATGACTTTTGCTAGACATTGTCTTACACATTCAGGGACAGCATCATAAAAATTAAAGAATAGATTTAAGCATCAGCACCATAAAAATGGTACCCAAATCAATATGACTGAATTAAAACTCTGAAGAGTTGTAAACTATAATTTAAAAAAAAAAAAAAAAACAGAAATCCTAAAACTGGGCTGGGTCAGGCTTATCAATAGTATGAGTGCGGTAGAGAGTCCTTTTACAAACACCTTGAAATCAGTGATCAGTAAAATAAAAGCAAAGGCTCCAGTTCCACGAACACTTATGCTCCTGAGAAACTTTACGCTCATGTAGTCAGTGGGATTGCTTTCATGCGTCAAGTTACTAGTGCGCGTAAATTTGCAGGACTGGGGCCAGGAAATGTAATCTTAGACTACAGAACCCAAAGACAAATAGCAATCATTCTATAAGAGTTTTGTGGTCAATGGTATCAAAGATGAAGATAACTGAGCAAAATTAATACAAAAGATCAACTATGTGAATATGAGAGAACCCAGACATCTTAAACTTTACGCAATGCCCTTTCAGCTTAGTAGCTCATGTGGAACCGAGACCAGAAAGGGTCAAACCAATTATGGTCAGAGGGAAAAGGCTAAGTTTGACTCAGATATTACAGTGAATGCTAATAGCTTTGAAGCAGAAGAAAATACAGACATTGGACAATAGCAACTCAGAGCGTTGAGGTCTAATGTAGGATTTTTCAAAATAGGGTTGATCATGACTGTTAAAAAAAATAGATGGAAAAATGTTGGGTGACAAGGAAGACGTTAAAATATTAACACATATCTCAACACTTAAAGATGATGAAGTTAAGAGAGAACTGGAAGGAACATGGTACAAAGACAGCGGGGACTGGTGAGATTAATGGTAGGTAGGAGATTAAATCATAGATACAGAAATTGGGCAAAAAGACTGAAAGGAAAAGTTATTTTCTCTAATCAATTTATGATTACAACCTCAGGCCTAGATCAGTAAGTAGCCAAGGTGGAATGAGTTTTAATAATACTGTGAGAAAATAATAGCAGCTATCAGGTGAAAAGTTAATTAAAATAGTACAAGTCCACCTCCCCTCTTCCCCCCCCCCCCCAAAAAAAAATAGGAACACATTTTGAACAACATTGTTTTTCTGTCTGCTGCTCCAGGATGGAAGCTTGAGTAAATCATCAGAAACTGCAATGACAAATCTAAAGCTGCTAACATGGTCCTATAAGAGGGGCCAATGTGATTAATTAATAAGAGACCAAGTCTGCAAGTATGGCAGGCAGCCATGGGCAGATTGTCAGTCAAGACAAAATATAACCTAGGATATTTGTCAGGTGCTTGGCTGGATAATACTGCTATTGTTTCACTTTGCAAGAGACGTATTGTTATATCACTTTGTTATTAGTATTATTTATTATTTGTATTACAGTACCTTATAGGAACCCACACAAGGGTCCAAAGCTTATTGTGCTAGGTGCTGTACAGATAAATAACAAAGGAGACCGTGTCTGCCCTAGGAGTCTAGGGATGAAATCCTGATCTAGTTAAAATCAGTGGGAATTTTGGACATTGACTTCAGTGGGGCCAGGATTTCATGCTGTGTATCAGACCAGATGCAACAGGCTACAAAACAGGCAGATGAGTTGAGGGTAGGTAGGAGGACAAAGTAACAAATCAATATGAGCTTAGCACAAAAAATAGATGTCTTAGCTCGCCACTTGCATGTCAATGTATTGCAAGTCAGACACGTCATAAGATACGTCATAGATAAGCAAACCAGTTCAGAAAAAAATATCTGATCTGGGCCTTCAATCATCCCTTAAAACAGAAATAAGGAAGACAGTGATTCTTTTCAGGAGAAAGCCTAACACCTCCATCGTAGATATTCTTTATATGCGCCAAGCCCACCAGCCTGCTCCCTCCTTCCAACAGCATTTTAGTTCAAGTTAAACAGCACAAAAAGGTTCTAATCATGGTGCTATCAATTAAAATTATTTAATACCAATAAAACAGCTGCAAACCCCACCCACATCAAACAATCATCCAGCAAGAAAAACATTGTCCAGAAAAATCAGCCTGACCCTTAGTTTCCCACGGAAACCCAACATATTTTCAAAACATTTCAGAATACCCCCAAACACCTGTTCAAACAGGTGGACTTTGCAGTGTGCCTTGCAGATTAACAAGTTGGGGCCAGACAAGTGAATTCCAAAATGGTGGTGCTCTGACAGAGAACATCTTACCTATAGCAAACTCGATACCAGTTGGGATGCATCTACTTGAGGTCCTTCTGCTGAGCTCAACTGTAGCAGTGTCTCATGGGGAAAGAAGTGGTTGTCAAATAGATAGGTCCTAGATTATTTAGGGCTTCGAAGATGAATACCAACATACCAACATCTTAAACACAACATTGGAATCCGTGCTAACTCTGGAACGCTGGTCTTGGATACACATCCAGATACTCCACTTAAACTAGCGGTTACATTCTACATGAGTTTCAGTTTCTGGATTGGTTTAAAATGTAACCCTCAACAGAATTTATTCCAGTAATCCAATCTAGAGGTGACAAAACCATGGATCATGGTAGCAAAGTCCATGTCCAAGAGGAGAAAAACAAGTCACTATGCTTAGTTAGACATAGACTGGAAAAAAGCCATCCTGGTCCCTGTTGTATTTGATCAGCTAGAAATTGCTGGGAATCCAACAAAACCCCTGAGTTGGGAATTTTGGTCATAAGATTTAATCTGCAGAGCGGGGCCAGTCTAATTTCCACCTGAATGTGAAATTGGCATTTGGGAGGGGGTTGGTGGACACAGTATTGGGTTTTGCCATGTGTAGCAGTGAAATGGACAATTATGGAAGTCAGCTGAGGAGTCCTTTAATGTGCAGCAGCTGGAGAGCAATGACCTCAGTGTGTTCCACTGCTCACATGTAGATTCTTACTATAGAAAGCAATGGTACTAATCTCACATCAGCAGACTCCAGACTGAGGGCCGATTAAACCACCCTCTCAGAGCGAGGAAGAAAAGAGCAGAAAACTATCTGTCTTTGACCAAAAGTTGTTGTAGGTGGTGGATTTGATGCAAGTTTATATCTACCCTTTCCTCTAGTCCTGTTCTCAAAGGTGCCCTGCTGCCATGGAAGTTGAGACCCTGGAGTATCACTGATGAGCTAGGCCTACATGGAGACATAGAGAATTTCCGACACATCTTGGGCAATCCAGGGATTATTAAAGCTATGCTGCCTGACTGCTCCATTAGTGGTCAGATGTCCACATTCTCACTACAACCAGACGTTGCCATGGACAGTCTATAGCCTCATGAGCGTAGATTGTCCATCCCTAGAACCTTCACTTTCTTCAGCAGACCCTGACCTGGTCTTTGTAAATAATAGTACTGACTAGCAACATATCTGTATATAAATCATATAGAATTAGTCTCTCTGGCTATCATGTATTCTTTTAGGAAAAAATAAATAAATAAAAATGTCCAGAACATAACTAGATTTTTTTATTTATTTTTTGCTTATCCCATCTAAGAACTCTGCAATATCAACATCACACGCACTTAGATCCACTGCTACTAAAGTAAAAAAATTATAGGATAAGATACAATATCAAGAGGGTAGTAGTCAAATACTGGCTCCTGACTGCTATAGTTCACCCTCATAAATTGTGAAACCTGATGGCCTACTGCCTTTTCAATTAAAATCCACTGTTGCACTACTACATGATGAACAGTGCAGAAATGTATTCTTCCTAGCTTCCCCTGTTGTCCCACAAGTAAATCCAGTTTCTGCAGCAAAAACTACATATTCCTTTAAAATAGGTTTTGAAAAATTTAAGTAATATTTATGTGTGCATTGTAAATTTTACAGAATATAAAAAACTAAATTTAGCTGTAAAAGTCCATTTGCCCTGTTTCTTTATTTTTCTTATACATGATAACCATTAATAGCTTAATAACATTAATTTGAAAATAGTTAATCCTAACCTGAAAGGTCACATTGGTGAATATTTGGTTAGAAATATGAAATTATATTTTACTTGTGTCAAGGCAAGGACTACTGGAAAAATCACCTGATGGAATTGTTTGTGTCAGATTCCCCACCTCTCTCTAGGCTGGGATTCTGTCTTGGCTAGCTGCCACATCGTAAATTAAGGAAAGGATTCCCTAAATAATTATAAACAGCCCCAAGAGATCCCACAAAATAGCTAATCTGGGTCTGTGAGCATGCTAACAAAGCAATTTCTTAGAGAGCAATATACTTACCCAGTGGGACAGATAATGAATCTGGATTGTGGTAAACTTTATAAAAGCACAGGTTAAGAGGATACTTTGCAAGCATGTTCCTCTTCGAATTTTCTTGTCTCCATAAAGATCCTTTGGCTGAAATCATGTTTCATTCTATTACGGAGATACCTGCAATTCATTTTTCACTTCACCTTATTCATCAGAGGATGTTCTTCAGTAAACTTCTCATAAATGTTACCTAAAGCAGAGAGTGTTATTTGCAGCTTATTCAGTCTCAACTTCTTTTGTGCCCCATACATAATATTTAGTCTCTGACAGGTTAGAAAGCACTGGAGCTATAGCTGCATACATATCAGTCCTAATGCTTCTTTCTTTAGTATAGGTAATGCATAAAATGTTTCCTACTTTAAAAAGGAAATGTTAAGTCTCTAGGAAAACACATTGCTTTATAAAACATTTTCTTCTGTTGCTTTTCTGTTGCCCAGGAGCATTTTCAGTCACACTCCTACAGAGGGAGCCTTTACCTTGTTGGAATTTCAACTGCAAAAGAGAGAATCGGTGGTTATCACAGAAATAACTGAGTCTTAAAGACAGAATACCTGACTTCTCACAAATATGGGAACTACATCTGTGTAGTCATTTTAAGTATGCACATCTCATATCCTCTAGATAATGGAATATAATAATAAGGCTGCTACATTCATTATTGTTATACTCTGTTGGTTATTTTATCTATTATGTCTCCAGCTAGATGGTGATGAACCAGAGCTTTCTAGATTTGTTTCAGAGGCAAATGATCACTAAGAGAAAGCACAAGTTCTGAATCATTTTCTTGCAGTTATCATGTTATTTGTTTTTGAGATTTGCACTCCAATGTTAGTCACAGGAAAACAAGCAATAGAAAGAAAGTCAAACCTTTCCCAAATAAACCTTTGTAGCAGAGCTATGATCAGAAATTGCTGTGTGAAAACAGCTGGAGTACAAGAAAGTAAATTTGGACTGCTTTTGGAAGAGTAGAAAACTGGGCCAAATCGTGTCCTACTCACGATAACCATCAAACAACTGCAGGATCAAGCCAAAAAGTAAGTTTCCTTAGGATATTTGTTAGGGATGCTATTATTTATCAAGTGTCAAATATATAATTTATAATAGCTGTTACTTTTGACTAAAACCTAGCTATTTTTCTTTTCAACATTATTTTCAACTTGATCAGCCCCATTCTCTCCTTTCAGGTCATTTCACTAAATTGCTAAGGCTGATGCAAATTTCATGATTTGTGAAGGGCTCTGAGTAAAAATGTCAAATAATTGTTTGGCTTAATTTTTTCTTAATTTTACATTTGTCTGTCTATAAAATATGTTTGAAGCCAACTATGTCTACAATGAAAAATGCAAGCCATTATGCTTATGTGAACTTCCAAGAGGGTCTATAGTTTGTCAGTTGTTCATATTAATTTTACATAATTTACATAATACTTTTCTTTAGTGAGCTCCTAGTTATAGAAATTGGAAACAGTCTTATAAATTCAGCAGCAGTCAAACCTGTTGCAAGAATTGCATGGGGTTGATATTGATTGCTTGTTTGTGAACAATCCATTATAAGGTACAAGGAATGTGTTCTCTTTTCATTAACTCTTCTATACTAAATACATTTGGGTTTACCTATGCTGGCTTCCAAAATTCAGTGGAGAGTGCAAGAAAACCTGGTGCTCTAGTCTACACTAATTCTGAATTGACTTGCATTTGAGATTAATATTTTTATGTCATTGGAAAATACTTTAAGAGAATATTTCAATGAGCACCACATATGCTGTAATACTACCATTTTTTCTTTTCAGAGGTTGAATTCCTCACTAAGACAAAACTCCTATTGAAATTACTTCATTGCTTGAAGTGAATGGGAATTTTCCCTATGTAAGGAGTACAGGATCAGGGGTAGATTCACAAAGGGAATTAGGACCCTAACTGCCTTTTTAGGTGCCTAAAGCTAACATTTAGGTACTACTCACTTTCACAAAACACATCCTCTGCTGCTGCCCAACCCTTTAGGTGCCTGAGTTTCCACCATTAAAGTCTCTGAGGCACCTAAATCCTGACTCCATCCAACAGCTTTGCACTTAACTCACCCCTAAGCCCCAACAGGATTCACCAAAGAGGCGTTCCCTCACCCCTCTTGCCTTCAGGGCCCAATCTGTTAGCGGTACTCTGTGCATGCCTAAACCCCCACAAAAGAAGCTGCTGAAGGAGAAAGTATTGCCTCTATAACTTTTTGCCCGGGGTTAGAACATGGGATTTGGGATACCTAAATTCAAATCCCAGTGTAGTACAGGGATTTCAGTGTGGGTTTCCCACTTCCCCAGAGAGTGCTTTGTAGGTCTCTCTGTCTTTCCTGTTGAAGCTATTCTGCAGTGCATAACTACTTAAATATTCAATGGAAAAGGAGGAGTGGAAGCTGGGTCTTCCACCTTCCTCTGGGCTATAAAGTCATTCACTCTCTGACCCAATTAATAGTTAATTATTTAAGTTTTCCTTGTGAGTCCACCCTAGGTGACTTAGAGTATGTCTACACAGCATGGGCATGACTGGCCTGGGTCAGCTGACTCAGGTTCAGGCTGGCGGCTATAAAATCGCAATGTAGATGTTTGGGCTTGGGCTGAAGCCTAAGCTCTGAGACCCCTGTGCGGAGGGAGGGTCTCAGAGCCCCGGCCTCTAGCCTGAGCCAGAATATCTACAGTGCAATTTTTAGCCCCACAGCCCAAACCCCACAAGCCCAAAGCAGCTGACCTGGAGTCTGAGGGCTGGTCTACACTGGGGGGGGTGGGGAATCGATCTAAGATACGCAACTTCAGCTACGCAAATAGCGTAGCTGAATTCGAAGTATCTTGGATTGAATTACCTGGGGTCCACATGGCGCGGGATCGACGGCCGCGGCTCCCCCGTTGACTGCTCTACCGCCGCTCGCTCTGGTGGAGTTCCGGAGTTGACGGTGAGCGCGTTCGGGGATCAATATATCGCGTCTTAACAAGACGCGATATATCGTTCCCGGATAAATCGATTGAAGACGTAACCTGAGACTCGGTGCCATGGGGTTTTTATTGCAATGTAGATATAGCCTTGGCTGCTTTTGAAAATTTTACCTGATGATTTGGAGTCAACATTTGGGAGTTCTAATCCTGGCTCTACTGCAAACTTTGTGTGCTAACCTTCAGCTCAGATTTTTTAAAGTGCATGCATATGTTTGTGTACCTCCCAGTTGAGACTGCAAAATGCCTGATGCACATGTGCAACTGGACTTGTACACAGATGTAAATCCCCAAAAATATGGGGTTTTGTAGGTACAATTTGGGTGCACACTTCTAAAAAATCTGAGTCTTAGACACCCCAGTTTTCCACATCTATAAAATAGAGATAATATTTACCTATCTTATAACAGTATTGTTTATGAATTCCTGAGATGGAAGGTAGTAATTAATTCTTTCCAGCTAGTTACCAGGCTGGATGCATTAAGACAACATAACTGGTGGTGGCTTATTTTTCTCACTCTCAAGTTTCTGTTTTAGGTTTTTTTTAAACCAAAAATTCGTTTCTTTTCTTTTTTGGGGGGGGGGGGAAGGGAGACGGAGAGGGAAAGGGGAGCAGGAGTTTTACAAATTTCAGATTTGCCAGTAAATATTTAAAACAAATATTTTGTAATGGATAATTGTATCAGCGAATTTGATCTCATAGTTCAAGCACCTATGCATGTATAAGGGGTACTGCCACACTCCATGGCTTCAAGTTTTCCATTATATACAGGGTTTACAGATTGGTTCAGTAGTTCTTAGCACCCCCCCCTACACAAACTGTTCCAGCACCTCTGCGTACATGGTTGCAATTTTCTCAAATTTCTTCCTTATTCAAAATTATTCACTGAAGCTTTCTTACAAATTGCATTTACTCTTTAGCTTACTTTTCAAAACCTGAGACTCAAGATTTATTTCTCTGTTGTGACTGCCCTTTCTGCTCTCTGATGTAGGTCCCCATTGATGGGTCTACTCCCATGCTTAAAGTTAAGCATACTTTTGAAGAACGGAGGCCTTAATGAGCCACCTTTTATCCAGTGGCTGGAATGAAAACATTCAGAATTTGCTTTCAGTGAAGACTCAAACACCATGTGCTAGTAAAACTCAATTGCATGTAAATTCACAGAAAGTGAGCACTACAAGTGCATGAACATTGGCAATGTTGATTTTCTTACAAAATTCAGATAAATATTTGTAGCTTAAAACTTTTGGCACTGTTCAGCCAGATCTATAATCCTCAGTGCATATGTTATTGTGGTCATGCTACACCTGATCTGTCATAAAGATGGCTGAACCAGTTTGGGCAAAATAACTGAGCCAAACAGCTACCCTAACTGAACACACACTTAAAAAATACCACCCTCTTCATTTGGACCTTCTGATGCTTATTTAAATTTTATGTTATTCTTTGGCTTCTACAGTTTAATACAGCAAACTTTAGGGAGAAAGAACTCCTTTAGACATATTAACTTATGGGCTTATTATTAATGTATAGATCTGTGTCAGCAATAAAGGAGAAAGTTAACATCTAACTGTCAAAAGAGAGAGAAAGGGGGTACACATTGACTCAGTCCTGTTTCATATGGCTCCCCAGGGGGTGATTTTTTGTTTGTTTGTTAGTTTTTTGGACACTGTGTTCAAGCCTCTGGTAGGGACCCGGGCAGAGACAGATGCATCATGGAGGTGAATGCCTGGCTGCGAAGATGGTGTCGCCAGGAGGGCTTTGGCTTCCTAGACCACGGGATGCTATTCGAGGAAGGACTGCTAGGCAGAGATGGCATTCACCTTTTGAGGAGGGGAAAGACCCTATTTGGACACAGACTGGCTAACCTAGTGAGGAGGGCTTTAAACTAGGTTCGACGGGGACAGGTGAGCAAAGCCCACAGGTAAGTGGGGAACATGGAGACCTGGGAGATGGGTCGGAAACGAGAGGGAGCGTGGGCTATATTGGCAGAGAGAAAGGAGGGTCAGGACAAAACTGGGAGGAAAGATCAAACCAGTATCTTAGATGCCTATATACAAATCATAGAATCATAGAATATCAGGGTTGGAAGGGACCTCAGGAGGTCATCTAGTCCAACCCCCTGCTCAAAGCAGGACCAATTCCCAACTAAATCATCCCAGCCAGGGCTTTGTCAAGCCGGGCCTTAAAAACCTCCAAGGAAGGAGACTCTACCACCTCCCTAGGTAACGCATTCCAGTGCTTCACCACCCTCCTAGTGAAATAGTGTTTCCTAATATCCAACGTAGACCTCCCCCACTGCAACTTGAGACCATTGCTCCTTGTTCTGTCATCTGCCACCATTGAGAACAGCCGAGTTCCATCCTCTTTGGAACCCCCCTTCAGGTAGTTGTAGGCTGCTATCAAATCCCGCCTCATTCTTCTCTTCTGGAGACTAAACAATCCCAGTTCCCTCAGGCTCTCCTCATAAGTCATGCACTCCAGACCCCTAATCCTCTAATTTGTCTAGGTCCCTCTGTATCCGATCCCTACCCTCTAGTGTATCTACCACGCCTCCTAGTTTAGTGTCATCGGCAAACTTGCTGAGAGTGCAGTCCACACCATCCTCCAGATCATTAATAGATATTAAACAAAACCGGCCCCAGGACCGACCCTTGGGGCACTCTGCTTGAAACTGGCTGCCAACTAGACATGGAGCCATTGATCACTAAATGCGAGAAGTATGGGTAATAAGCAGGAAGAACTGGAAGTGCTAATAAATAAATACAACTATGACATTGTTGGCATCACTGAAACTTGGTGGGATAATACACTTGATTGGAATGTTGGTGTGGATGGGTACAGCTTGCTCAGGAAGGATAGACAGGGGGAAAAGGGAGGAGGTGTTGCCTTATATATTAAAAATGTACACACTTGGACTGAGGTAGAGATGGACATAGGAGACGGAAGTGTTGAGAGTCTCTGGGTTAGGCTAAAAGGGGTAAAAAACAAGGGTGATGTCATGCTAGGAGTCTACTACAGGCCACCTAACCAGGTGGAAGAGGTGGATGAGGCTTTTTTTAAACAACTAACAAAATCATCCAAAGCCCAAGATTTGGTGGTGATGGGGGACTTCAACTATCCGGATATATGTTGGGAAAATAACACAGCGGGGCACAGACTATCCAACAAATTCTTGGACTGCATTGCAGACAACTTTTTATTTCAGAAGGTTGAAAAAGCTACTGGGGGGAAGCTGTTCTAGACTTGATTTTAACAAATAGGGAGGAACTGGTTGAGAATTTGAAAGTAGAAGGCAGCTTGGGTGAAAGTGATCATGAAATCATAGAGTTTGCAATTCTAAGGAAGGGTAGAAGGGAGAACAGCAAAATGGAGACAATGGATTTCAGGAAGGCGGATTTTGGTAAGCTCAGAGAGCTGTTAGGTAAGGTCCCATGGGAATCAAGACTGAGGGGAAAAACAACTGAGGAGAGTTGGCAGTTTTTCAAAGGGACACTATTAAGGGCCCAAAAGCAAGCTATTCCGCTGGTTTGGAAAGATAGAAAATGTGGCAAAAGACCACCTTGGCTTAACCACGAGATCTTGCATGATCTAAAAAATAAAAAGGAGTCATAAAAAATGGAAACTAGGACAGATTACAAAGGATGAATATAGGCAAACAACACAGGAATGCAGGGGCAAGATTAGAAAGGCAAAGGCACAAAATGAGCTCAAACTAGCTACAGGAATAAAGGGAAACAAGAAGACTTTTTATCAATACATTAGAAGCAAGAGGAAGACCAAAGACAGGGTAGGCCCACTGCTTAGTGAAGAGGGAGAAACAGTAACAGGAAACTTAGAAATGGCAGAGATGCTTAATGACTTCTTTGTTTCGGTCTTCACCGAGAAGTCTGAAGGAATGCCTAACATAGTGAATGCTAATGGGAAGGGGGTAGGTTTAGTAGATAAAATAAAAAAAGAACAAGTTAAAAATCACTTAGAAAAGTTAGATGCCTGCAAGTCACCAGGGCCTGATGAAATGCATCCTAGAATACTCAAGGAGCTAATAGAGGAGGTATCTGAGCCTCTAGCTATTATCTTTGGAAAATCATGGGAGACGGGAGAGATTCCAGAAGACTGGAAAAGGGCAAATATAGTGCCCATCTATAAAAAGGGAAATAAAAACAACCCAGGAAACTACAGACCAGTTAGTTTAACTTCTGTGCCAGGGAAGATAATGAAGCAAGTAATTAAGGAAATCATCTGCAAACACTTGGAAGGTGGTAAGGTGATAGGGAACAGCCAGCATGGATTTGTAAAGAACAAATCATGTCAAACCAGTCTGATAGCTTTCTTTGATAGGATAACGAGTCTTGTGGATAAGGGAGAAGCTGTGGATGTGGTACACCTAGACTTTAGTAAGGCATTTGATACGGTCTCGCATGATATTCTTATCGATAAACTAGGGAAATACAATTTAGATGGGGCTACTATAAGGTGGGTGCATAACTGGCTGGATAACCGTACTCAGAGGGTTGTTATTAATGGTTCCCAATCCTGCTGGAAAGGCATAACGAGTGGGGTTCCGCAGGGGTCTGTTTTGGGACCAGCTCTGTTCAATATCTTCATTAACGACTTAGATATTGGCATAGAAAGTACGCTTATTAAGTTTGCGGATGATACCAAACTGGGAGGGATTGCAACTGCTTTGGAGGACAGGGTCATAATTCAAAATGATCTGGACAAATTGGAGAAATGGTCTGAGTTAAAGAGGATGAAGTTTAACAAAGACAAATGCAAAGTGCTCCACTTAGGAAGAAAAAATCAGTTTCACACATACAGAATGGGAAGAGACTGTCTAGGAAGGAGTACGGCAGAAAGGGATCTAGGGGTTATAGTGGACCACAAGCTAAATATGAGCCAACAGAGTGATGCTGTTGCAAAAAAAGCAAACATGATTCTGGGATGTATTAACAGGTGTGTTGTGAGCAAGACACGAGAAGTCATTCTTCCGCTCTACTCTGCTCTGGTTAGGCCTCACCTGGAGTATTGTGTCCAGTTCTGGGCACCGCATTTCAAGAAAGATGTGGAGAAATTGGAAAGGGTCCAGAGAAGAGCAACAAGAATGATTAAAGGTCTTGAGAACATGACCTATGAAGGAAGGCTGAAAGAATTGGGTTTGTTTAGTTTGGAAAAGAGAAGACTGAGAGGGGACATGATAGCAGTTTTCAGGAATCTAAAAGGGTGTCATAAGGAGAAGGGAGAAAACTTGTTCACCTTAGCCTCTAAGCATAGAACAAGAAGCAATGGGCTTAAACTGCAGCAAGGGAGGTCTAGGTTGGACATTAGGAAAAAGTTCCTAACTGTCAGGGTGGTTAAACACTGGAATAAATTGCCTAGGGAGGTTGTGGAATCTCCATCTCTGGAGATATTTAAGAGTAGGTTAGATAAATGTCTATCAGGGATGGTCTAGACAGTATTTGGTCCTGCCATGCGGGCAGGGGACTGGACTCGATGACCTCTCGAGGTCCCTTCCAGTCGTAGAATCTATGAATCTATGATCTAGAAGATACCTAGTTTTTCTTTTTTGCCAAAAAAAGCCCCAATGCCCCAGGAAGTCTTCAGGATGTGAACCTGTTAATGCAGGCCTTTATAGGGGCAACAGAAAGAGTTAATCCATCACTGCCTTTGGCTGTGTCCTAGAATGTGTGATACTGCTTTGAAGTTGCAGCCATTCTCCTCTTGCAGCTCTGAGGATGCAGACATGTACAGTCAGTGGAAGAACAGGGCTGTAAATGGGGAGAATGCAGTGTGCCGGAAAACGATGTTGCAGAGGTATCAGGCTGCTGCTGCTACGATGGCCAAGTGCTACAGCCATTTGGGACCATACTGAAGACTGGTCCTGAGGTTAGCCTCCCTGACATTTTTTCTAACTGGTCAAGGAATCTGCGTGTCTCCTGCTCTGGAAGGTAGTCAACACAGACCTCAACAAGTCTTTGTAACTGTAGAGTATCCTTTAGGGAAGTGGAGAACAAGTGCTGTGAATGAAGTCAGGTGCCTATTAGGAGGGAGTAGTTCTCTGATTACTTTCTTAAACACTGTATCAGCATGGAAGTAATTGCTAAGAAGAAAAGAAGGGACCTGTTAGGGATGCCATGGGGAGCTTCATAAGGTCTGGAAGTTCAGATAATCCAAAATCTCAGATATTCATCCTTTTTAGTTTTCTTGTCAACAGGCTCCACACCTGAATGCCACCTTTATGCCTTCCACAACTGAGAGAGTGACAAGTTATTGACTGTAGGAGGTATGCCTGTTAGTACATCCTCTTCTCACACCTCTCCCCTCACACAGGGTTTAGGGAGATGAGAAAGGGAAGAGGAAACAATTTTTCATTTTTTGTTAGTATATGAATTAAAAAAAACCACTTTGTAATACAGTAACTGTTATTGATGTGCTTAAGTCAAAACTTCTTGTATTATTCTAATTCTCCAGTCCTGAAATACTCCTCTTGAGTTATGCCCTATTAGTAACAATGAACTGCTTGTGGATACATCATAATGAATGGCTAAAATCTTATTAAAATTATTCTCCCTTTCTCTGCCTCATTCTGAAGCACTCAGATACCATGAGGATGGGAGTCGTATCAGTATGTAGGTAGATGGGTGGGTTGTAGTTTCTTAAACTGACCCAGATCTGTCCTTTGCAAGTTAATTTTAAAGCGCAAGTAAGTCACAGGAGTGCAAATAAAGATTTGATTTTTTTTTTACATTTACACTCCTATAACATTTTAAAACAAAACCATATGTAAGTAAAGCTAAACCCTTTTTGTATCAAGTTTCATCGCCAGCCCTGTTTTACAGTCTTGTTTAAATCAAAATAGGGGGTTACAGTGGAAAGACCAGTTGCCCTTCTTCCAAGGACGCTAGTGGGCGCTGCAATTTTTTTGGAACTTTCTTTCTCTAAACAACATTGTTCAACTTTGCATCAAACACTTCATTTGAGAATACACCTTTATCTGTGGGGGTTTTCTTCCCCCCGAATTAAAAAAAAAAGGATATATATTTTCATCAGTCTGACCTTTGCATAGCTGCCTTCTTTTGTTTTCTAACGTTATTGGAACTGACCTGACATGGGTCACTGGTTAAGCAGGCAATCTTAAACACCTCTCATACAAATTTCTGGTTCCTTTCCAAGTGCAATTGCTCACCAGGTAAAACACCATTTACAACTCGAGGCTCAGGATAGCAAAGACAATGCTTTCCATCCGACTTTATCCCCAGAAAGTGTACATTCAAAAATCAACTGGAGACACAAGCTGGAGAACCTTACACACTGCTCATTCAAAGAGTTCTTTCGGGTTTCTTTCTGCGTAGTTTACAACATAACGTTGTTTTGTCTCGTTTTTGACTTTTCACCCGCTCCTCTTGAAATTCTCCCACTTTTACTTTTAACAGAGGCAGGATCTCTCCACCAGTCGCAGGCTCTTTTTC
This sequence comes from Terrapene triunguis, assembly GCF_002925995.2. Taxonomy (NCBI): domain Eukaryota; kingdom Metazoa; phylum Chordata; order Testudines; family Emydidae; genus Terrapene; species Terrapene triunguis. Next base: position 2,133,671 of record NW_020664372.1, on the reverse strand, counting down.
TTTCCCCTGCTCCACAAATCAAGCGGAATATGCAAAAATATTAGAGCATGTAACCCGAGCCTTTTTATCAACTTTTCGGGACCTCGTTACTATGCTTTGTTATCTAAATATAGTAGGCGGAAATCGTACTTCCATGCAAATGAAGTTCGCCTACGATCTGCTTAGGGTGCTGGGAGAGTGCAACATTTCCCCCAAACTAGATTGTCCTCTCCAGTAGCTTTCTCTATGTAAAGGAGTGCATTGTCTTTTGACAGCTGATTCTTATCGTCCCAATGAGGTATTGTGTTTCAGCTTGTGCACTGTAAAAGGTTGTAACTTTCTTTGAAGTTAAAGGGTGTCATTTTGTTTCCACGTATGAATAACTCTGCGAGGAATTATAGTGACCCAAAGTCGACCCGTTTAAATTGACATCCACCCAACCTGTTTCCCCATCACTGATGTTGCAAAGGAAGGTCCTTTCATAACAATGTGCAACGGGGGAAAACAAAACAAAACACACACTTTCCAACACGTCCGAGTTGCGTCGTAATTACATTTTATTTTCACCCACCCAGGCATGCTCAATGTTGAGCAAAATACATTTTTAAGTAATGTGTTTGTATTCTTATCTGTAGGAGTTGGAAATTAACAGCGCCGCTAGTTTGCGTTTACTGTTAAGCCTGGAGAGCGAGAGATTGCTTTGCAAACATTACAGTTATTATGTCTGCTGTTGGTACTCTTTGTATAAATTATTGATCAGCCATCTTATTTTTCTTTCTGCTTAATGGATATTATAGCATAGCCGTTTACAACGCTATAGTTAAGGTTGTGTCAGCACTTCCATTATAATCACCCCCTCTTTCAGGGGTTTATAACTTGCTGTAAAAACCTGCTCTGGGCTGAAACTTCTCAGACAAAGGACTCAGACTAGAAAGGTTTTTAATTTTTAAACAATTAAATTGTTTTGCTGATTTTGAGTTATAGTAGTGTAAATAATGAGTGGGGGAAAAAACCCAATGCTTTTTCATTCACAGATTATTTGAAATGGGGAAGAGCTGAATTTTGCAGGCTGTTAACTCATAAAGCCCTCTGTGTGTTTTTTTTATTAAGGGAAACAATGTGTGTAGGTGGTTGTGCGAATAGCACCCCCTCTGCACTGGCAGTTGCCTTTTCTACCTTTATAAAAAAATATAGGGCCCGCTCCTGCATTCTTTCTCATTCAGAGCTACTGCTGACTTCACTGGGAGCAGAATCGGGCCCATGATGTAAAGTGTGAATATGCATGATTGTGGTGTTTGCATCAGGGTTTGGAAGAAGCTCTTTCACAAATATTCTCATACGAAGGATTCATGTGTTATAAAATCTTCTGAACATGTTACTTAGCGAATAAGGAATTTGTAAAAAGCAAAAGTTACCTTTAAAAGTGTCCAAAACGTGAAACAAACTGGAAAAAAAAAAGACAATTTCAATATCAGGCCGACACTAATCTTTCTTCACTCAATGCCATTATTTTCGAATCAGTCTGGGTTGGGAGTTAAGGGTGGACTGAACTAATTTTTTTAAGGGGGAAAAGGAGAAGGAATGGTATTTCAGATTACATCACCAATGTAACATTATTTAATAGCAGGGATTTTTGTATTTAATTATTGGGTGAGCAACTTTTACTACCTGTTGGTAGTTGAATTAACAAGTTGCACTGGAGACATGTAATAACAGCAAAGTGTAACTTAAAGATCACATAGTGTTTATTGCCTGTGACAGTGATAATGTAATTCATACAGGAAAGTTGGTTAGAATTTCCTTCTTTGTTACTGCGGCTTCCTCTATTGGCTGTCCATTGTAATATAAACGTAGGAAGACAGTACCCAATCACCTGCTTCATTCATTCTGAACCAGTATGGGAACGGACCCTGACCCATTTCCATTTGGCACTATGAACTGCAACGGGACCTTGAGACTTAAGTGAACATAAAGATTATTTTAGTCACTGAGTTTGAAACCCGTCCAATGAATTAATTTAGAATGGCGAGGTTTATATCATTTATAAATAAGCAGGATGCTTAATGAGCGCTTGATAGCTCCAATTTGCATGCATTTTGGGGAGGAGGAGCGGCGAGGGAAGGTTCCCACTCGTTGGTTATTGCTTTTTTTTCTTTTTCTTTTTCTTTTGAGTGCAACCATGTCCTTGGTTAGTGTATCAGTTAGGATCGGTAAAGATAACCCTCTCATTTCTCCTGAGGTTGAAGGGAAAGAACTGAAGTTATCCACTTGAGACTAAATCCTGCTTGTTTTACTCCCACTATTGGTATCGCAGGATTCAGTGGGATTACTCGCGTGAGCAAACCTGGCAAGAGAAGGCCCTTAAGGTCTTCAGTGAAACTGACTGGTGATGCAGGGTGTGTATGCAAACTATAAAGCGTGGGATAATCCCATTTCCAGTTAGATGGTATAGACGTGCAGATAGCTGAGAAATGTGTATTAAAACAAAGCCCAGACCACAATTTTCTCCCAAGTTCCTAATGTTATCTAAACTTTTATAGTTATTTTTAAATACCGTCCGAAGTTTTTACATTTTAATTTGTTCACCGCGTTTTTTGTTAAACACTTAGCACACGTAAATATTCATGTTGGTAAACAGATGTTAAAACTACTGCCATGTATTCTAGGTTTATGATATATTGTGGACTGTTCAGAAGTGTATGCTATTGTTAAAGCTGTTTGCGCCGGGCGTGCTAATGCACTGTTTGATTGAGTGAATTAGCAGTCATAACAATCTGGCAGTCTGGCCATAGAAGTGTGCTCAAATTGATTTGTGTTATGGCTGGACTGGAAAATCTAGTGTTAGTTGTTTTTTGCCCTGGGGTATTGTTTGTACCAAACTCCACTTTTCATTTAATTTTCCAATAGATTTCGAAAGACTGAAAGGTTTGCGATCAACATTTGGTGCACTTGCATTATTATTAATTATTATTTTATTATTCTTATTAAAATATCCTATAAGTAATTTCAGATTCCCCAAAACCTTGCTTTCAATTAAAGTAAACATAATTAGCGTGACGTCGTGCTTGGAATGGTAAATCTCTCTTTGTATCTATTAAGCGTGTTATCATCTTGTCCCGTTACTGAAAAGAATCCAGTATGTATTTATATTGGGCAATGTCCGGGCTAATTTGACTATAATGCAACAATTCCAGCAACGCAATATCTAGTTTCCTGTTGTTAGGAGATGTTACATCAATCTCAAATGTATTAATCGTGTTTTCAAGAAATATTTAAAGGTTTAGTAAATATCTGGGGGGAGGGGGGAGGATCCCAGTATATCATCTTAGATTGTTATAACTTTCTATTTTCCTGTTAGAATCCAGGGACAGTACACTATAAGGGTCCCCTTCTACTCTTTTCCTCAATCTCTCCGCAAAAATACAGGTAGCTCCCAAAATAAGAGTCGTTGTGCGGAGAGCCTAAATATTTAAAGCACAACAAAACTTACCTTCCTTTTGTCAATATTTGTATCTTCCTTAGAGTCTTCTGCTTTGCAGTCGTTTGCCAGAATTATAATGCAGTATGAATAAACCTAAAAAATTGCTATTGATCACATAGAAAGCTTTGTGAAATCATTTAGTCAGTTTCCCCACTTGAAAAATCGGTGAACAAAATAGGTCAATAGCCAAGGATAAGATGAAATATAATAGAGCAGTATATTTTTCAGGGGGGAAAGTCAGAATAAATACAGATAGAATCCATGTTCATGAATTTAACATTGTGATACATATCCAGACATACAATCTACCTACCTTCTTGCAACAATTCCCTCTCATACGTCGCCCCCCCCCCGTTCCCGAAGTTAATATTTTTCTATTTGACTGAATTCATTTACAGTAACAACTGGGGGGGGGGGGAGAGAGAAGGGGGTGCCAGGCGGTCAGGTATTCAGAGTACTTAAGATGCAACAGCTACAATACATTTCTTAATTGCATTTTACACGTTACAGCTGCCCGCAAAACTGGATTTAATAAAATAGTGAACTCCGGAGCAGGTGCTGGTTTTTGTTTTAAGCAATAAATTATTATAACTATCTATTCATCTTATTGTTCCAATGCACATTCTCATTTATCGAAATGGTCAGAGGAAAAAAAGAGAGTTATGTGAGCACAAGAGAAGCCCTGCTTCAAACAATATTCCAGGAATGAAATTAAAGACTTCTTAATTAGTGCAGCAATTAAGCTTTCTTGGTCGCATTTTAATCAGCACAGGCCCTATCAAAGGACAAACAGAACGATTTGCAGGTCTTTGAATTTTAAGCAGTCTTATTGATTTCAGCACCATAAGTCTTCACTTGACACAGGGAGAATTCTCAAATCAGTTATAGTACTTTGAGTTTTACGGATATGCATTCTAGGGTGTGGGGAAGGAGAATTAAAGTCTAACAATATCATTTCTTGAAAGGATCGACTTGCAATTAAAATGCAATTTGAAAAAAAAGTTTAAAAGAGGAAACGAGCAATATCATTATTTGTTGGTGTGCGTCTGTGTTAAAATAAATCCAGTAGTTTGCTTTAATCGTTTGAAGCACTTACGAAGCAAGAAGCTTTGAAGATTCTTGAACCCTTTCCTAAATGTGTTGGTTTCTAATCCAATCGTTTCATTAAACCATCACCGTTAACCAAAACCTGTTGTAGTAAGCACTTACAAACCAGATTTTTAAACTGTTTAGAAACACAATGGTTGTCCGTGAAAGTACCCAATTAGAAGAAAAGCAGGAGCTCCTCGTGCTGTAGAGTAGGTAAAGAGCAAGTGATATGGCAGGGATATTTTTGGTGATGATGGGGATTAATTCAGAGTTCATTCAGAAGTTGAAGTGAAATGGTGACATCACACGTACTCGGCTCTGTATTAACTTTCTCGGTTGCATGTTTTATGACTATAGAATGTGTATGAGATAGTGATAAACAGGGAAATTAATAGAGCGAATACGGGCAGCGGGTTTTCAACAACTTTGATACGTTACCTGAAAATAAAATAATGCAATACGGTTACATTTTTCCAGGCCTTTTAAGTATTTCTAACATCAGATCCCCGCCACTATAGGTAAAGTTGCATACTCATTCCTATTTTAAGATTGGTTTGCGTTTCTTGGGCTTTGTAACTTACAAAATTACTCCATATCACCGTTGGTGCATAATATTCAAGCCTTGGTGTGGTAGTCTATTTTTCTTTTTCTTCTTTTCTTTTTTTAAAGCTGTTCGAGTATTAGGAAAAATAAAAGTTCACTCGCTGAAGAAACCTTTTGGTATTCATAACTAAAATATACTGGAATTTAAAGAGCAACCTCACAGGTAGTGAGCAAGCAGGTCATAACAGAATGCTTATAGCTTTTGGCAATCTGAAAAAAAAGTGAATTTCCTCCATATTATAGAATTAAGATTAAGGTTCTTATCACACATCTAGATGTGTAATCCCATGATTCATGTCTCGTACAAATAATACACATTTCCAAAAAACAGGCTAAGGACAGGAGATGTCACAATCTACTGAGTACATAATTTACATTGTTTAAAAAGGCTAAATACTTATGTGCACATTATTCTTTCTTTGTCTCTTAAAAAAAAGAAAACCCACAAAAGAAATAGAAGACAAAAGCCAAAGTAACCCCCTAAATCAGAACCAAAAGGGAAATTCGGAGTTCAAGCTAAAACTCTGTCTTTAACCATTGTGGTTGCCAGGTACTACAACATGTATGCGGCCTGACCCACAATTCAAATATATATCTGCATATCCTATAAAATAAGTTATTGCGCATGTGTGGGCAAGCGCAACAGCTAATATTACACCATATCTGGTGATGGGGCAGAGTATCAAAGATCAAACTTGGATGTGTGGCTTGCAGTCACCTGTTGTTCACAGACCGCTGCAATACCTAGACACAACAGGGTGGGAGTAAGCACTCCGTTTCAGCTCTCTAATATCTTGGCTGTTGTATTTAAAGTTACTTCAGCCTTATTAGAACAAATGTTACAACTACTTCTTTTCACGCATTTTAGTTGAGACCTCATTTTACGTGGCTATTAAAAACACAATCAATCAAACGTGAGTATACTACAGAACACAACCATCAATGCCTTTCTTGTGGAAAAGCTTTACACTTATGATCAAAAAGTTCATGGGAGCCGATAGATGAAAATAGGCACTTGTTCATTCCTTTTAAAACTACTTGGGTAATTCTTTAGCACAACAAATGTTATTTCTAAATTGTAGGAAAAGTAAGTGGCCAGTGTTCTTTGAGCCATACACGTCTTATTTTCTGGAAATACTGTTGCGTTTGCTTTTCTTTCTTCTGTAGCGTTTCACGCTCCATACCATTACAAATCCTTCACACAACAACGAGCCCTAGTGATCATTATTATGCTCTTTCTGGAATCTTATTAACTTCCATCCCTGTCATTTGGCATGTTTGTTGTCTTGAGAAAAATAATCCGGGTTTGAGTGTTTCTGTTTTTCAAATAAATGTGCTACTCGTAAAGTAAATAGTCCCTCGTAAGGTGTGGGGCCGAGTAGATCCCCGCCCCCCTCCCCCAGTCCCCGTTTCGATGTGATGAGAAAGAGGCAGCGAATGCCTGTCGGAAAAACTTGGGTACGTTCTTGGATCTCTGTCCAGTGTGTGGACAAGCGGTCGCTTGGAAGTGTTGGGAAAATTACATCTCGTCTCTGTTGAGATGAAACATGAACCCTATAATCTAACGGTTCCTGGAGGAGAGGAGGAGGAAGAGGGATCTCGCTCTCTCTCCGTTTGTTTGCTCCGGGTTCCTGGTTGGATAATTTGGGTTAATACTAGTGAGTGAGGCTTTTGCTGCTTCAAAGGGTATTTCAAGTTGCCGGAGCTCCTCCCCTCTGCACCGTGTGACAACAACAACTCGCCCGGAGAGCTAGAGAGCAAGCGAGCAGCGAGCAGCAGCAGCAGCCAGCACTTTTCAGCTCATTTTCTCTCTGTCATTCCCCTCTCAATCTTTGATCCATGTACTTGCCAGAGAGAACCGAAGTCCTTCAAACCTCCCCCTTTTCACCTTCATCTTTAACTTGGTGCTAGAGCAAGGACCACAAAACAAACAACCCTCCCCCCTTCCCCTAAACCCCAACGCTACCGCCCGCAGCGGACTTCTCCTCATTCCCTACTTGCGGGACACTTTGTGCGTTTCTCTCTCTCACTCTTCCCCCTTCTCGGCGGTAGCTGGTTTGGGGTCCCCCCCATTCTGCCCCCTCCCCCCTTTTTGTCCGTGCGGCAACTTTTTTCTCCCCCCCCTTCGTATATGTGACCATGGCCGTACCGGCTGCTTTGATCCCTCCGACCCAGCTGGTCCCCCCTCCACCTCCGATCTCAACTTCTGCCGCCTGCACCACCACTACCACCACCTCGTCGGCCACCTCGTCTCCGTCTCCTTCCATCGCTCCCCCGCCAGCCTCTTCGGGGACGAACCTATTCCGGCCGGAGCCCATCGCAGCAGCAGCAGCGGCGGCGGCGGCGGCCACAGTCACCTCCACCACCAGCAGCGGAGGAGGCAGCAGCAGCAACGGAGGAGGCGGCGGCGGTAACAATTGTAGCCCCAGCCTGGGCACCAGCAGCAGCGCAAGCGGCGGCGGCACCTCCACCCCCAGCGCTAGCACCGCCAACAGCAGCAGCCTGCCGGGCAAGCCGGTGTACTCGACCCCGTCCCCGGTGGAGAACACCCCCCAGAATAATGAGTGCAAGATGGTGGATCTGAGGGGGGCCAAAGTGGCCTCTTTCACCGTGGAGGGCTGCGAGCTCATCTGCCTGCCCCAGGCTTTCGACCTCTTCCTGAAGCACTTGGTCGGGGGCTTACACACCGTCTACACCAAGCTGAAGCGGCTGGAGATCACGCCCGTGGTGTGCAACGTGGAGCAGGTCCGGATCCTGAGGGGGCTGGGGGCCATCCAGCCCGGCGTGAACCGCTGCAAACTCATCTCCAGGAAGGATTTCGAGACCCTATACAACGACTGCACCAACGCAAGGTAAAGACCCCCCCGCCCCCAGCCTCTAACCTCCCCTCCCCCCGTCTCTGTCCCACCCTCACACATGCAGCCCTGACACACCGCCCGGACAATCCCTGCGCCTCTGCCTGGTGGTGCCGCTGAGCCAGCCCCAAAGCAACCTGTCCTCTTCCCTGCCGCGGCCGCACGAACTGACCCCCTCCCCTCCAGGCTCTCGCCAATCCCAAGCGCACGGGGCTGGGGAATGTGGGCCAGAAAGGTGCGGGGGGGGGGGGAAGACTGTTCTTTCCTCAGCCCATTTAAAGTGTCAGCCTCCCCCGCCCCCAGTGCTGTGCGCCTCTCGCCCCCCAGGCTGACCGGGGATGAGCAAGGCGCAGGAATGGGGCGAGGCGGTGCAAGGGGAGAGCTGATATTAAACCCTGGGCTCAAAGTGATTGCGCTGCCCCTTCCCCCCGGGCTGATTTGTATAAACCGCCACCGGGTGCCCAGGCAAGGTGATGTGGAGGCTGGGTGGGGAACGTGACACTACCGGGGACTCGGCGCACAGCTGACTGGCCCTGGCAGGGCTTTCTCTGAACGGCGGCCCTACAGCCAGTGGCCCCAGGCGAGCCACCGCGGGCACAGCTCCAAAAGGGGCGACTAGATGTATGACAGCCCGCGGCAGTTGCCACAGAGGACGGTGGGGGAAGAGTTGTAAAGCGCCGGGCCCGTCCTGCTGGGAAGCAGGTGTGTGAGCGAGGTGAGGGGCCGGATTAGGTGACTCGGGAAGCAGAAGTGTGGAGGGGATTTGGCAGGGCTGAATCATATTACGGTGCATCTTCCTAACAATAATGCGTGAATCACACATGGGAAGGGAGGGCAGCATTCCAGCTCAGGACAGATCGCAGGACACACTCCCACACGTCAAGACACTCAAACAAAGGCAGCCAGTGATAATCTAAAGTTGGCGAACCGGGGGGGGGGGGAACTGACAAAAGAGGAAATTCCTCTTGAAATAACAGCTTGCTTAAAAACGGCGAGTGAAAGAATAGGGCTGTTACCACTAAATCTGTCTGATTAGGAAAGGGAGGCAACGGGAATTAAACAACTGCTGTGAGCTAAAGAGCAGAGTGTTTGGAAGCTTCTTCACTTCATCAAAGCCCCCGTTGGTTTCTGGGGGGTCTGCTGGTTTGAAACGGCTCCGGAGCTTGGTGGGAAACTTTATAGAGTAGCTCAGATTTGCCATTAAAGAGTCTGTAAGCAGAGTCTCTCTCTTGTCAGCTGATATTTTCATTAAACGCAAACAGGCTCTTCCAACTCATAATTTGGGTTTCGCTTTTTTCCTTGTGAGCTTTTAAGATACAGCAGCAGCAACACGTGGGGAATTAACCCCCGATGAGACTTTGTTCATTCCATTTTGTAATGACTGGGTGTGACTCTATTTTTTTCTCTCTCTCTCCTTGAATTAGTTGGGGGTAGTAGCTAGACTCATTATCCTAGGGCAAGGCAAAGGAAAGCACTTATTCGGGCCTTTATTTCTAGCTTGATTATTGAAGTTTTCCAATATTCAGGGGAGCAGGACAAACATACCCAGGAATAACTTTAGAGCATTAACGTACCTGTGTAACTACTTGGTCATGTGTTGGGTACTAGACATTGTTTGTGGTGGAATCAAATGAGTTTGTAAATGAAGAATAATAAAGGTAGTGTTAGGATGCCTGTTGTGTATATGTATTGAAAAAGACTGACATAAAAAATTATATCGGCTTTATTTTTGTGACTAAGTCCTTCCACTTTTGCAAGTTGTAACAGGATTTGTGAACATGGTCAAAACATAGGCTGGCCATGTCAACACTGCAAAATTGACTGTGTTTCAACAGTGTCAGGGGACTGCTGTGTTGTAATCCAACATAGTAGGGATTACAGTATAGACAGGAATGAGCAAACCTGGCCCTTATGTACAAGTGAAGCATGGTGTTTCAGTGAGTTTTGATCAAGCTTAAATTTCATCTTCAGTGCACACAACTGTATTTGGTTCACAGTGTCTTTCCTTGGACATGGTTTAATATGATTTTTCTTTCATTTCAAATGGTTTGTTTTTAATTAATTTGTATCTTTACAGACTATGTTGATATTAGAATAGTTTGATTGCGTTGAAATAAATTGGCCTTTTCAGGCTAGCAGTTGCAGTACACTTTATCTGAATGATGTTTCATATTTCAAGAAGGAAAACTTACTTTTAAGATTAAAAATGTAAGTGTAAATCTTACAGACAGATTGCTATACTCCTAACATCCAAAATATTTTATCCGTATATTTGTACCATAGTCAGTCGACGCACTGGAGTAACATTAATTCTTTTTTTTTTTTTAGACGATGCTAACAGCTTAGTCAAAGGTAATCCATTATTTAATCAAATGTGCATTTTAACACAGCTATTAATTTATTGTGAAAAATATCACATTTGGTTTATCTACATATTTTGATTAATTAGTTATCAATTACTATGAAAAACATTATAATTTATCTAAAATGAACCTTAATCTTTATAGATGGTAACCATTTGGTTGAAAAGATATTAAATGATATTTATTACTTCTTACCCTAAGTAAACTAAACTCTTGAGATCTGAAAAGTTTTTATGAGTGTTAGTCCAAAATGTACCATTTTAACTGCAGTGGCAACTATATTTAAAAATCAATAAAGCATCAGGGAATTTTCTTTTGAATACTTAGAAGTCAGTTAGCAAAATGAATTGGTTCCTGTGTTTGTCTGTTTGATTCTAATAATTCTAATAATTAAAGTACATTTTTACTAAATTAGTTCTCTGTATCAGTGGAACATAAGTCTTCTAATGTGGGGACTGATTTTTCTTTCCCATTCACACTGATCTTTGCTTTTGTCTTTTCCATATAAAGCTCTGGTCACCAGACAGAAATTTCAGGAAGTAGCAATCAAGGCATCTATGCAACACTAGGAGGAAGTGGGGTTGGCATGGATAGGAGACTCTCAGGGGCTGATAGATAGCCAGATGCCAAACTAAAAGGCAAAAATGTAAAAAAGATTGTAAGTTGTTAGAGACCAATTTTTTTCAGTTATATATGAAACAAGCCTAGTACATTATTCATAAGATGTTATCTATGTAGGATTTATAGGTTGGTACCCACTGATCCTTGACTGTTTTTGGTCTCTTGTGTCCCAGAGCACTTGTGGAATTTTGCCGCACTGGTCCCCTCCATGGAGCCTTGTATTGACTTTAATGGGCTTTGGATCAGGTCCCATTTGAGTAGAGAGGAAAGGCATGCTTTCTTCTTTCCCCCATCCTGTGGCCAGTATATGATAATCTTTTCTGGTACTTGGAGATGCTATTGACTGAGTTAATTGATATTCATACTGAAAATGGAGAATTATTATTGATTGATAGTAATTTTTAAAAACATGATAAATGACATTACTGCTTTTGAATGCAGAATATCACTAGGATAGAGGATTAAATAATTTTTGTCTAACACCTGTCTTCCATTGCAATATTTCGAGTCTACATTTGCTAGCTTTTGTTCCTTTCACATCACATGGAACTAGCATGTACTTGTTTACAGAATTTTGCACTAATGCAGGATTTTCCTATTTGTCTTTATTAAAATATGTATTCAAACTAAATGGGTTACCATAGCCCATATCTATTTCATATGAGCTGGTCAACAAGTCACAGCATAGCACACCACAAGTAATTTCTAATTAATAAAATCCATGTTTAGAAGTTTACTCGTGTTGTGATATATTTCCAAGATATTATGCAGAAGTTGAATATATATAGGTTTTATAAACAAAGAAGATTTCTAGAAGGCCAGAAGATAAGTTATATTAACTACATATTCAAGGGGAGACTAAAAGGTTGGGAGAGATCATCTCAAAACTTTTTAAAAAAATATTTTTTATCCAGTTCAGTCTTTATCAGTTGGTAAAAATTATAACTTGAAAGTGAGTTTTGTGAAATACAATAATAATTGTCATACCAGATCAGACCATTCACACCTTTAATCTGGTACTCAGTCTCTGATAGGAGTCTATTCTTCCCCACCAATGTACCTAGCCAGTTGTGCATGGTAGGTGTGTTTGGTGAGTGGTGATCATGGGGGAAATTCCTTCCTGATCTGTCCAGGTGATTAGCTTATGTCCTGAAGCATGCAGTTTGATTAACCCCATCATTATGTTAGCTGAAAGAGTTAGAAATATTGTTAGTGATCATAGAATTATACAGTTTTTTTTACAAATCTTTTACAGACAGAGTTTCATATGCTTTGGCAGTTCATTAGTTATTTAGTAATCATTATTAAGAGAACTAAACAGGAATAATGAACATATGGAAGCACACTGAGATACACTTGCATGTTTGCCAGTAAGTGATTTTAGTCCTTGATTTTATAAACTATTGTCTTTCTCTGTGTCTTCTGTAAAATTCCCAGGGTTTAAATCCTGTGAGACTGATTCTAATCTTACTGTTTTGTTATAGGTAAGAAATGGTTATAGCTAAATTACGAAATATAATCTGCAAATTTTCTTAAGCAATTTAGTTAAAATAGAAATATTCTTGTTACGGTAAATGAAAAGTTTAAGTAAAGATTTAATACTTACTAGTTAAATATTCATGCATAATGCCCCCTATTAGTTAAAATCTCATTTTCAATATGCCTGTGGATGTTACTTTGAGTAAAGTATAGAAAAAACAGACCTTATTGACCTTATTTGACCTTATTTAATACTTGTGTGTGTAACTAGCTTTTGTAGATTAGCCTAATATATATTCGGAATTGTTGTTAGAAAAAAGTTATTGTCTGAATATCATTTAATATTTCTCCTGTCTTTCCGGGTTTTGTTACTAAGTCATTCCAAACAGTTGTTTTTGTCTATCAGTGTGATACATCATCTGAAGTACACTCTAGATGAAACATGGAATTTAAGAATGCATGTCTTGTAACATGCAATAAAAATGAAGAATGAATATTTTTATACACTACATTGCAGTTTCATATTTTTATCCTTTATTTCTGGAACTATATTATAGAGATGTCTGGTACAGGTAAGTCTCCATCAGCCTTTCCAGTATAACCTCTTCATGTAAGAGTTTTATAACTTAGCTGCTAAGATTAACTCCAGGCTGAAGTTTGGCATTCACATCTCAGACTGAAAATGTCCTGTTTTATAAAAATTACCATAACCAATCCACAAAAAGCCCAAAACATACAGTGTGTCTGCCTATTTTAATCCATATAACTGGTTTTATTGGTTTTAGATTTGTTTTGTTCTTTTACAACTTAAATGTGGATTGTTTTAAAAATAATATTTTGGGCATCTGGTTTATATTCTGAGTTAATTCCATTCATTGTTTTAAAATAGTTAAGTTATTAACCTTTGCAAATTATATATTGCACATGAGCAGTAATTTTTTCAATAATCTTTAAATGTGAATACTGTAACAGCACCATAATGTGGACTGACATAATATGAATTGACAGTAAATTTCTAGTTGCCTAAATATGTATTTAAATGATAGAGCAGAGGAATCATCTGCAAAAAGCTATTATGAGCCAGAGAGTTAATTCATATATACATAATTTCTACAATGTGCATTATGGAGGAATGTTTCTTTTTTTCATCGTCATTTTAATTTGTTTAAAAAAACCTCACTGCAATTCACAACAAAATCTCTATGCTTAAAAATAAAGGCAAGTGTATGATTTCAAGTGATAAAAGCCAGAAGATTGACTCTAATAAGTAACTTCATCCTTAACTCCCCTTGTTCTGCTTATTTAGCTAATATGGTTCTCTGCCAGGGGCATCTTATAACAATTTCTGATATTTTATTTCATAAGCAGAACAATATATTGGAAAAGAAGTGTGGTCTCTTAAATATGGAATTTCATCGTTAATTGAATTTCTCAACTTTTGTCATTTTAAGCCACACAATGATTTTTTATTTTTGATGGATGAAAAGGAAAAGTTTACTCCTCTGCTTCCTGAACATAGTGCGAGTTTTCTTACTGTCTTTGGTCAGAGAAGGATCAGGTTTTGTTTGTACAGTTGGGGCCCAATCCAGCAGCCCTTACTCACATGAACAAGCCTACTGAAGCCAATAAAACTGCTTGCATGAGTGAGGTCTGCAGAACGGGACCCATCATGTATGTTTTTTGCTTTTAAATATGTTTCTGAGGTTTAAAATGTAGAATCGACAGCCCTACTTTAATATGGCAAGTACAGTATCAGACACTGCAAAATTACAGTGTAGATTTTTTTAAACCTTATATAAGTGGATTGTTAATTAAAAGTTTATGGTAATAATTGTTTTGATTTAATAAATATTTTTCAGTTTTGAGCATGCAGTTGCTAATATCTCACACCCCTGAAAAGAAACCTAAGTGCTCTCTTTTTATGATTAGCAGTATCTATATGTCCCCTTATAGTTAATAAGCAGTTGTGTTCCCATTCAAAGAATGAGAACTAATCAACTATAGTAAATATTTTTGTTGTATCTGATGTATAATTTTTAACTTGTCTGAGAAGATGAAACTGTTTTAAATCAGCAAGAAAAAAGTTATATTTTTTGTTTAAAAATATCAAACATTGAAATTTTATGTATATTGCAAGGTTGAAATCATTTGTCTAACCAAAATCCAGAAACAGTAGATCAGGTGCAATTATTATTGGGAGTAATTGGGAGTTCTCTTCCATTAACATGAGAAGGTGTTTCAGTCAAAAAATTTTATTCATCCTTAGGCCTCTTGAAATTAGTCAAATTGCTAAATTCTGCCAATATGCATGGCAGTTTTTCCTTCTGATCCAAGTCAAGCTTGGATCTGAGCTGGGCTTTCAGGCCAATTTTGCTTTGCACATTATAAAGGTATGTGACTGGAATAAAAGATGCTAAATCCAGCAGATAACTAAAAAGAGCCATCAAGCACCTCCTATTTTATTACTCCTTTTGTTCTTTAGGATGTATGACTAAAGAAGGGTCATAGCGCAGGTATGTATACTGCACCTTGTTGCCAACTGAGAATAAAAGACATCTGAATAGAAATGGGATCATGTTGGTGGGGGAGAAAAAAGGAATTGTTAACTCAGACTGCTACAAACATTTTCATGCCATTGACAGCCACGTTTGTTATATCATGGTGTCATGATTGAAATGCATAACTCTGAATAGAATGAATCTCATGAGTTAGTGTCCTTGTAAAAATTGTGTAATGGTAAAGTACTGGGAGAAAATAAACATGCATTTTACACATTTGAACAACAAGCTTGTTGTTTAAAAAGCATATATCAGAATATGCTTGATATTTATGTATTGTAGCATAATGTTTCTTACTGGATAGTAATTTTGAATAGCTAACTTTTGGGAAATACTTTTCTACATTTTTCTATGTACAGAGCAGTTTGCAATCACAAATCATATTGTTGTACAAACCAAATACTGGGTAGGGATAATATAAAATGATTAATATTTAATTACATATCTTTTAACCTTGATTTCAGGGGGTGCCAGAAACTTTCTAGTGATTGCGCTCTGCTTCTAATAAAAAGTTAATTGGTGATTTTTCTTGAGGGGAAAAAAAACCAATAACAAAATTACTGTATTTTTTAAAAAAAATGTATAAACAATATATTACAATTCTTTTAATCTATAATAATTCTAGGCATGTTCTTTAACAAATTAGTTTAAATGTTCTTTAAAATGCATCACAGAATAAATCACTTTGAATTGCAGTCTTTCAAATTTAGATGAAATGTAAAATTAATAATTTTGTTTTTTTACTTAATACACTCTAATAACTGGAAATAGTACTTTGGAATTTCAAGTATTTAACTTGAACGAATTGCATTGTTTGTGGTCTGATGCTATGAAAAGTGGTTTATTTTGTTATAGAGGTTCATCTATAGAAAACATCTGTTTAAATGTAAAACAACCCCCCAAAAACCTGTGTCACCAATTCTGCAGATTTACACTTAATTGACGTGCTTAACTTTGAGAATATGAGCTGTCTCATTGCATTCAACCATTCTACTCACATGCTTAAAGTTAAGCACTTACATAAATCTTTGTAGGATCAGGGTCTATACTTAAAAATCACCTGAAATATTGTATACAAACATGTCAGGGTATATTGTTTTTGCATTTGTGGTGGCAATTACAAAATATTTTGGATTATTTAGTGTCTTGTAAATGAGCAACTGAATGTCATTGTACAGATTATTCCTGCTAAATTCTTTTAGAACTAGAGTTGAATAGAACTCAAATAGCCAATGATAAAAGAAGAAAAAAATAACTTTGTACAGTTACTAAGATGATCAGCACATACATAGGTAGTAAAGTCATAATATGAGCTATGTCTTTTACATATTATACATTCCCTCCTCCCCTACCTTGTGTCACAAGAATGGCTGTTAGAGTTCTGAGGATTCTTCTGATTTTCTGTGTTTTAACCCTTCATCTTCAAGGCCCTATACAACAGCCCTATACAACAGTTCTTCCAGTTAAGATGATGCTTTTTGGAGTCCTTCATCATTTCTCTAGGGATTGCTCTTGAACAACACGAGGGTCTGCCTACCCCTAAGCACTAATGTCACAATTCTGTTCTAATTCAAGTTAGTGAGAGTTTTATCATTGATTTCAATAGGAAAAGGCTTTGGTCTTAAGCTGATATTCATAACCTTTACCGGGTCTGGTAAAGATGAATATTTCTGAAACTTAAAAAGCGAGTAATTTCATAGTGATTTAACATTATCTTACGTATATCACATGGATGACGTGCAGTTCCGTTGATTCCAATGAAAACTAACCTGCTAGGATTTATTTTATAATGTGACCTACAAAAATATGACAAACCCACACATACAGTAGTGCCATCTTTGGAAAAAATCATTATTCTCTCTTTTTATGCCATTGTTTTGGTTATGGTGGGGCCAGGAATAGAAACACAAATAAAATTAGATTTAAATAAAAGCTAAAATAATGTCAGAGTTCTGATTTTTAAACTGTTATTAGAACATTCCCTGTTAAATCTACCACATGGGACTAGATCCTGATCTCAGTCACACCAGTGTCAGTCTGGAGTGACTCCACTGTAGGTAATAAAGTTACTCCAGATTGATACTGGCTGGTCTAACTGGAATCAGACTTTTGGCCTATAATTAATTGTTTTGTACTTTGGTTTATAGAAAATATGATGGTACATTAGGATCATTTGAGTTATAGCAGGGGTCGGCAACGTTGGCACGCGGCTCACCAGTGTAAGCACCCTGGCGGGCCGGGCCAGTTTTATTTACCTGCTGACGTGGCAGGTTCGGCTGATCGCGGTCCCCACTGGCTGCGGTTCGCCGTCCCGGGCCAATGGGGGCGTCGAGAAGCGGCGCGGGCGAGCGATGTGCTGGCCGCGGCTTCTCGCCGCCCCCATTGGCCCTGGACGGCGAACCGCGGCCAGTGGGGGCCACGATCGGCCGAACCTGCCGCGTCAGCAGGTAAATAAAACTGGCCCGGCCCGCCAGGGTGCTTACCCTGGCGAGCCGCGTGCCAACGTTGCCGACCCCTGAGTTATAGCCTTAACTTGGAATTGCTTTAATTTTGTTTTATTAAAAGCTTAATTGTAAGATCACAGTAGTTAAAATATAGCTAAGTGCAAGTATAAGATACACTTTTTAGAAGTAATAATGCAAATATGTTAACAGAGAAATTTCAGAGCATGTAGCTGTTCATATGAAAATACCTGTGTGAATTATAGGAAAAGCAAACAAACTAATACATTTCATAACATTATTTGCTATGGTAGGTCATCGGTGAAATATTTAGATGTTGAGATTAAAAATCTTAGGTCACAGCTACACCTAAATTGGTTTGACTCCACCTCATGGCACAACCCATGAGAGGGGTAAAGACCAGGAAAATTTCAAAAGGATTCCTCTGCCGAGTTTCTTCCACATTATTCCATTGGAGTGGAGGAGGTGGTGAAGTTTGTCATTCCATGGGATGAGCTTTAGGGCCTGCCCCCAAACTGAGTGGATGCATGGTTTATAAAGGACACCAGGGCCATTTTTTACAGGTCTGGTATCTTTGCTCTGGCTCTGTAGCCCTAGTATTTTTCCCTGCATCCCAGTCTCTGAATGTGCTACCAGGAATTTCCCACTGAACTCTCTCTGGAAGAGAGATTTCCATCAAAGAGAAGTTCCATAGGCAATATGGTATAGCTTGTATTACATTTCACAGGTAGTTTCCATGTGGGCTGGTGTGGAATGAAGTGCAGTCCACTTTCTGGCATCCTGTACAGGTGTGAAGCCTGCAGAGTGCCTCCATCTGTCGTGCAGTAGAGGATGACTGCAAAGAGGTGGCTCACACCCTCTTTTACCTTGGTTCAGGAGATCCTCATGCAGTTTTAGAGGGTGCAATCTGATCTAGAATAATTCGTATTACTAATTTATACAGTAATTTGTAACTCTCTTTTAAAACATCTGATAGTTGAAATCAGGTTGAGTTGAATTGAAATCAGGTACTTTCACAACAACATTTTGGCAAATCCTGGAATTTTGGGTGGTGAAGGAAAGCATGGCCTCTGTGAAACCACTTTGTTATTCCTGAAAGTGTAGGTATGCATAAATCACAGGCAGAGTGGAAGGAACCATTGTGTAATTATTAGATCATGGGACTGGAATTAGGGAGACCTGGGCACAAGGCCGGTTCAACTAAATCTTGGGTTCCTTGTGAAGACATTCTAAATGGCTCTTCCTTCCCTTACTGCAGGGCACAAGATTTAAATGTAGATTTCTTCTTTTGTGCCAAGCTATGGAAATTGTGAGGATTCAGTCTTAAGCGGGGGAAGGATAAGGGATGTCCAGAACTGGTTGGTGGCTCTTGAAGGGATCAGGAGAATAGTGGTTAGATATTTTTCTTGCTAAACAGGTGGAGCTACCATATAAAGATAGAGAGCCTCCAAAGGGCTCAAATGATCATTCCAGAGCTCTCCGCATGAAGCATTTCATACTCCAGACCACATGGCACTAGAACATAAGAATAAACATTGTACTACTGTGATGGGTTTTTCCAGGGGGCAACCTGAACTGTGGGACCACTGAACCCTCTGTTCCACCAACCTGGGCTCCCTCTCACATTGTGATTCTGTTGAAAAACTACAAACCTCTGGAAGGTACTGTACTTACACAGGCAGGGAAACACCCAATTGCATCACATGAATGCTTCTCCCAGCCACTCATGAACCAGCAATAGAAAGGCTCCAGTGAATTCCCCCCAGTTCTGCTGCCTTGAACCCCAGAACTATACCATCTTGTCCTGGTCAGAAGCATGACCAGTGAAGTTCATTACCCAGTCCACCCCTCCCTTGATGTGGAGAGGACACACACTAGCCTTTGTAAACTAAGCTGAGATTTCCCAAGCACTTCAACCAAAATGCAGTGTTTTAGGTAAAATATAAAACAGGTTTATTAAGTATAGAAAGATAGATATTAAGTGATTATACGTAGTAAGGATAGAGATCAAAATTGGTTACCTAAGATATAAAATACATTTGCAATCTAAGTTCTATAAACTAAACAGGATTTGAATCAAGCAGTGTCTCACCCTGATAGATGGTACAAACAGGTCACAGAACTTCAATACACACACAGTACAACTCTCCTCCAACCCTCTTCCCCGCTCCAGTTCAAAGTCTTTGTCCTCCAGATGTGTTTCCCGGTGTTTAGTTGTGGGGGGAGTGAGACCAATTGATGATGTCACTTCCCTTCTTTTATAGTTCTAGATCTTTGCTTGTGACATGGGGGTGTTCCCAACCTCATAATATATTTCAGTAACATATACGTAGAAAAACTTCATAACTTACTTACGATAGTACAATTCAAAAGGATATTAATGTTCAACAGATCAAGACTTTTAAAATGATACCTCACAAAGCATACTTTGTACAAAATATATAATTATATGACAGTGGTAAATATGGGGGTTCCTGCATGCTGCTTTGAGGCACAGAGTGCCACAATACAATTTCAGCTTATCCCTGGAGGGATGGGGCCTTTGTGGCATTGGGCTCTCTACAGCTGCAAGTTTGCTAGCACTGTCTAAACTTGTCCTGCTGAGTTCTCTCCTCAGTTCTGCCACTGACTCCATATGTGACTTAAAGCATGTTCCTTTATCTCAATGTATCTCATTTTACCTACCCATAATATTAGGATAATACTTACAATGATATTGTGAAGGATAATAAAATAATTTTTGTAAAATTCTTTATGAAGGATGCTTCACATGTGCTAAATGTACTAAAATAGTGATTACGTATGTAAAACACTTAGGCATCTAAACTTAGTTTATAAAGAACACCATCAGCTAAAGCCATTGGCATTGTTGGGTGATAAGTCATCTATTCTTTGGTTTATTATGCTATTTTTGAAAGAAGAATATAGATAATTTATTTTATAGAGCTAGAAAATGCATTCTCATTGGCAATGGTAGGTTATAGCTAATTAATAATTAGCTAATTTTAGATATTATTTTGTGAATTCTTGTCTTTCTTTCTGGAAAGTGTATTGTGATCTCTCTTCTGCTAAGCTAATTGTTTCCTTTCACAATCCAAGATGCATGCAGATTTGAACTTGTAGCCAAGAACAGTGCTGCTGTGCTTCAAATTGCCAAAAGACCCCAAGGGACAGAAACTTGACCTGCTTTTATGAAACCATAGAATTACATTTATACAGGTTACCCCATGGGAAAGAAATGAACTGATCTCAATTCATTCCTAAATATTGGAGCTTTATGGGTCAAATTTGATTCCCTGCCCCACTGCCCAACACCTGGTTGTCTACTAAATGTAGTCAGTGGATATTTTTAGAAACTTGCTTTACATTAGGCATGTATAATGTTTCTAATGTTTAACAATTTAGTTTCCAGTATTCTCATACTTACAGAATCTAATGGTATCTTGATATAAATTGCAAAAAGTTTAAGACTACAGAATATATTCACTACATGCTTACAAAGCACATTTAAACCAACATTGAAATCACCTTGAAACTGGATAATATTTAACAAAGTGTTCTGTTCAGCCCAAATTTGCCTCCATGACTATTATCCCACAAAGGCTCTGCAAACCTTCCAGAGTCTACAACTTTGGAAACTATTTCCTATTCCAAGGCAATCTTTCCCACTTGGAAGAAGTTGTTCAATGCTGAAATTGGCCTAAAGTGGCTGAACAAGTCTAGCTGCACCTCTACCCCGATATAACGCGACCCGATATAACATGAATTCAGATATAATACGGTAAAGCAGTGCTCCGGGGGGGGCGGGGTTGCGCACGCCGGTGGATCAAAGCAAGTTCGATATAACACGGTTTCACCTATAACGCGGTAAGATTTTTTGGCTCCCGAGGATAGCGTTCTATCGAGGTAGAGGTGTATTTTTAGGCACAGTCACAGATTTGGGCCCTGATCATCTAGGAGACTGCCTCTCTTGTCATGCTCTGTCCCAACAGTTGAGATCAGCTGGAACCCCTGAGCTGATGGTCCCTAGCTTTGTATGTCCTTGAACTGGGAACAGAGCATGGTCTGTGGAGCTATCAGCCTTCACCTGCAAGTAGAGTGACCAGACAGCAAATGTGAAAAATCGGGACAAGGGGTGGGGGGTAATAGAATCCTATATAAGAAAAAGACCCAAAAATCGGGACATCTGGTCACCCTACCTGCAAGCTGTCCGAGGTTTGTTCTAACTGCCATGGTTTCAGCAAGAAGTGTTACATGCTAAGAAATAGAAGTTGTGAAATATAGGAATTGCCCTTCCTGACAAGCTCTGCCACTCCCAAATATGGAGATGAGACTTGGTTGCTTTGCACACTACTTGAACTTTTCTCTATGGTCAATATTAATTAGTCCATGGATTTTCCAGTCTGGTTCTGATGATATAGCATATCTCTAAGACTATTTTTCAGGTCCACTTTTTCATTTGACTAGGATAGTGCGGGGCAGGGAAGTCACAGGGTCTCTCAGTTTCATTCTGCATCTTTGATGTGAACTAGAAAAGGCCAATTAGTTGGTCATTTTATAGTAGACTCGTAAAAGTGATCATAATGATACACAAACCTTATTTTTCTCAATATTTCTCTTTCTCAGAGGTCAGTCTTCTCACCTTTTTTCTGATATTTTAAGTTTTTACTGATGCCATCATCTGCTTTGGCTACTATAAAGAGTTGATACTCTGTGTGATTACAGGTAGCCAGAGATTTTTCAAAGATACAAAGGACAGTTATGCCCCCACCTCCCATTGAAAGCCTACCTGCCCTTTGTGCTTAAAAATCTCTCCCAGTGGTTGGTTTGTTTGTTTGTTTTGGTCATTTGACAAGGTGGGTGGAGGAGGCAGGAATTGGATCCAGATCAGGTTTAGAGTAGAGTTTAGAATAGGTCTAGGCCTCATGGCTGGATTAGACTGAAGTGGGACCTTGTAAGCTGTTGAAGATTTCAACCCTAAAGGACAGAAATGTTATGAGATCAGCTGTTGATGCAATATTGTTGCCCTGGGGTTGAAATGTGATTTTTCTGAGATTTTAGCAGTGTCCAAACTACAACCAGGAAATAAGCCCTTTCCCATTTGGATCAGCAAGAAACCAGAAGAAGTGGTTAATTCAGATCCAGAGATTTTTAAACCCAATTGCTTTTCTCCTCTTTCTGAACTCCGACCTTCCATCTATTATTATTTGTCTTTATAATAATGCCTAGAGGCCCCAATTAGGATTGGAGAGTCCTTGTGCTGGGTGCTGTACAAATATATATTATGTGACAGCCCTATCTCAAAGAGTTTACAGTAGAAATAAGGACAGGCTGTGCTGAGGAGTGATATAGAATGCATAACAGAGGGTGAGGAGACAAGGTAACAATAACAGGTTATCTGAGTTTATTGTTATGGGAAGTGGTGCTGTTACACATAATTTTCAAAGTTCTTTTTCTTAGTGTATGAGCAAATGCTCAGTCTTGGGAACACACATCGTGTTTTTTTTTTTTTTTTTAATTTTTTGCTTTGCAAGGTTCTGTGTAGAGGCAGTGCTCCTTAGAAAGAGAGCTGTGTGACCTGCAAAAGAGTTTGCTCTTTGCTTTAGTTTCTGATTGAAGTCAATTCCTGAGGCAGAGTTGCTCACTGGGAATCTGGTATTGGAGCTGGGCTGGAGATTCCTGAAAGAAGGAATTGCCTGCATGCCCTTGGACCACCTTTGTTCCAGGATTGATGTATATGTGTAAATAAAACAAGTTACACTTAGTGACACTCTGTGTCATTGATTATTCTTCCACTAGGAAGCTGACCTCTAAGGCCCCAGACATCTGTTACTGTTTGGCAAAGGGGTGATACTGATGTCAGAATGGAATACTGGTGTCAAAAGAATGGGCAACTGTGTAATAGAGCATAATGAAATCCCACTCTGCAAATCTGGAAAAGAAAATAAATAATCCTGAATGAAAGTGAATTTCTATTTAATCTTTCTATGTGTTTTTCTTCTTTGCACAGATTAAGATATACAAGTTTCCTTTAGGAATTTATTGAAACTAGGAGGAATTTACTTACACTGTACTGTGTCCAAAAATAGGAACTCCACAGGCACATAACCGATATTACCATCCTTCTGCAAACTCTTCCTTGTACTGTATGTAGCAATGCATTTTTACATTTTACATTTAAAGGTCCTGATCCTGCAAACACTTAAGAATCAGAGTCATTTTACTTACATGAAAGTCCTGTTGACTTTAGAGACTTCAGTTGGACTGCTTTTGGGAATATAATTGTGCACATGTTTAAATGTCTGCAGGATTGGGGCCTAAATGGCAGAACATTAAGCAGAATTTTAATTTGTGAGTGTCACACGTGTCAGCAGTCAAAGCATGTCAGTAATCAAAGAGCATATTGGTGAACAAAATATGAGCTCCCAATTTATAAAATTGGGCCCTGAAGCTGCAGATGCTTAGAGTATGTCTACACTACAACTGGGAGCGAGCCTCCCAGCCCAGGTGATTCATGCTATCGGGGCTTGAGCTAGTGCGTGAAAATTAGGAGTATGGATGTTGCGGCTTAGACTGGAGCTCAGGCTCTTAAGCCTAAGGGGCTGGGTGGGTTTGAAAGCCTGAGTTTTAGCCTAAGTTGCAATGTCCATACTGCTATTTTTAGCCTCATAACTTAAGTCCCGCTACCCCAAATCTATCTGCCAGGGCTGGAAGGCTCAGTCCTAGCTGCAGTCTAGGCATAACCCCCCCACATATGTACTTTTACTTACATGAGTAGTCCCATTGACTTGAAGGGGATTGCTTATGTGACTAAAGTAATGTAAATGTGGAAGGGTTTGGAATAATCAGATTCCAAAGTATCAAAAGGGTAGTTATGAAAACTCAAAACCATGAGTTTGTCTTAATCTGGGAACAATTAGAAATACACTAGGGCAACTGCAAAATAACAATACATATTTAACTAACTGACTGAATAATTCTCCACTAACTTTCTGGTGCTCTTTTTCTCTGTGTGTGTGTGTGGGGGGGGGGGGATTAAGAGAGGGACCATGACAGTGAGGCTGTTTGTTTTTCACGAAAGTTGTTTGTGATTTCAGGTACTCATGGGAAATCTCTTGATCAGATTCACATCTGTTCCTGTCAAAGTGGGTGCTAAGATACCGGTCACCCAGCAACCATGTCCAAGAGGGAATTGGGCCGATAATAACTTCAAAAAGGAATGACAGATGCTAGATTAGGATGAAAGACAAAACGCATGAAAAATGAGCTTGTTAGAATAAAAAATTTGTTCAAGCACCTTCATGCAAATTAAATGAATATTGAACATTTGCATGCAGTAATTTCTACTTTTTCTGTTGATTGAGAAGAAATAAAGATGGTACATATAAAACCATAAATGTATTTTTTTCGCTAATTAACATACAAAGCTGTAGCTTTCTTCTAAAAATGAGATTAGCCACCTGGGTGCTTGGCTGTATACCACATATGTCACAACATTTTTGTATTGAGTATGGTTCTTTTGAAGGCATACCTTATCTAATTCTTTATAGCAAAACATACAAGGAAACAGGCATATATTAATTAAAAAATATTTTAGGTTAGTTTATTTCTGTTTTTTCAGCTAATGATTTCAGGATAGATTTGTTTCCTGCTGTCCTTGAATTCAATTGGTGTAGTGTGCATTAATAAAAGATCACATAAGATGAGTTCAGACCAAATGCTAAGGTTTCCTAGTGACTGGTCAAACAGTGTTTCTTTAAAACAAAATATGTATCAGAGTAACATGAAAAAATAGTTACTCTTTCATACCTATTAATTAAGATAATTTAAAATAATCGAACAATTTTATTATTGAAACGTTCACATAATGGTCAGAATTTGGAAGGGGCTGATAAAATGCTCTGATTGAAAGAGGTTTCTGTGTCTTGGTTTAGCAGTGTCTAATGTGGTCACGTACAGAAATTGATTTTCTTCAGAAATTAATTAATTTTTCATATCGCCCTAAGCTGCAGTTAAAAAGAGTGCATACTTGTCTGTTTTTTCCAGAAATATTGCCTAATCATATTAATACCATTGCCCCAAGGATGAAAAGATAATTGTACAAATGCATTTGGAAATATGTATCACTGAGTATTTATGATTAAATTATGCAAATGACCCAGCTCTCATCCTTTCCAGACCCAGATTGTCTAATTAGGATTGATATGCTGAATAGATGTTCCAGAATTTGAATACAAGCATGTCCAAAGAGCAGAAAATTGGAAATGACAAGGCTGAAATGCTAAGAAAAGTGTCTTTCCCTTTTATACTTTACTAATGTGGTGTTAGCAGTTGCAGTTTTTCCTTTGGCTATATTGTATGACTCATGTGTCCTACAAGAAACAAGTCAGGAAAGAAAATTCAACTTTCACAAATAACTCTACTTTGCTCTGGTGTTAATTTTTCTTCAAATTCATTTGAGCATTCCTCTGTCATCTAAAACTTTCTATTCCTGAAGATGAAATAATTACCTATTCCACAAAATTAGGCCTTAATTTATATATTTTGCCATGTCCCCATGTACTGGTGGTAGATTTCTAGCTTGTAACCATCTCAGGTGTTTGGATGATGCTTATGCTTCTGACATTTTTCTGGTGATTTTCTTGAAAAAATCTTGTATTTATTTCTATTCAGCACTGCTTAATGTAATATTTTTTTTTAAAAAAAAGAGAGAATTCATGACTCATTAAGCTCATTTATGGACATTTATGGGTTAGAATAATTACCACTAGAATATCTACAGTGTTTAAATCCTAGTTCTTCAGCAGGTTGTTCCTCATCTATAGCTCTTACGAAGCTCAGAGGAAGGCCTAGTGAGTAGCAGAGGAGCCCTGAACTGTCCGTACTTCAGCCATTGTTAGCACTGGGAGTCACTCCATCTGAACTCTGCTGGCTCCTGCTTCCCATCTGCAGGATGATGGATTGCTGTGTTTAATACATTTCAGCTTTTGTCTGTCATAGTGTGGAAAGACAACACTATCCATGATTTCAACAGTGATTAGAGCACTGGTTCTACTCATTCCTATTGGCCAGGCATATCCTAGGTTTGATGTAATAACTCATTGGCACTCTTGTCATGCAAATATGTAGTAAAGCTAAGCATAGATTGTTCGCCCACTGTTTTAAACCAATAGAGAAGTCCATTGAGATTCACTAAAACTACATAACCACTTTAGAACAAAATTACACAAGTCACCATTAAGAATGTTTTGGTTCTTAGTCTAAATATTCATCCCAAGTTATCCAAAGTTTAAAGATAAATGTGATTGCTTTTTATAGAGCCAGCATGTGGTCTGTAGCAGTAATACATTCCACAGAGTGTGATGTCATCAGTGCTGTGACCATCTGTATTGAAGTGTTTAGCTACTGGTGATATGATAGGAGTGCAAGGGTTGTATTAAAGCAATAAGATATGACATGTGTCATGCTAGGATTTGCAAGCCGTGGGTGCATTGTGATTCACAAGTCCAAGGGCTGAATGATTTCAACCACCAGAGAAGTTGCTATGTACCAGCACAACACATACCCTGGAGTGTCTTATTATAATTATAAAATGGTGCAATGGACATATAAATTGAAAAAAAAATGTTAAAGAATGAATATAGTAGATATTATTTTATTAATACAGATAATGTGTTCTTATGCATATGTAGGCTTTACTGACAAGCTAAATGAGTAAAAAAAAAACGATAAAACTCAGTATTAAACTGAAAAATATAAATAATTACAATTACAGCCTATATTGTTGCTAGATTTAAAGGATGACTTGACCCAGTTTTCATGCTTTGGACCATTGCCCACCATGACAGGCCAGGCTGAGGATAACTTTCACTTTATTTTGAACTACAGGGGGAAGGGAGGCTAAATCAGGAGACGTTAATAGCTTTCAATTTAGTTTTGTTAGTAGGAAATGGAATTTACAGGTTACAAGGACCAAGAATAAAGAACTAATAAAAGCCACAAATGGATGAATTGCTTGTCTTAAAGTGAAAGGCTCTCCTCCCCCAGTTGATATTCATGTGGCCATGGCATTTTTGACTTTTTATAAATCTATTCATTTATGGTCATGCCAGCTTTTAACTTTCATGGCTCCGTTCACGTGCAATGATTGGTGACTTTCTCATTGACACACAGCAGGGACCATCATGATCATCTAGTCCAACTTCCTGCACACCGCAGGCAACAGAACCTCACCCATCCACACCTGCAATAGGCCCATAACCTCTGGCTGAGTTACTGAATGCCTCAAATCTTGATTTAAAGACTTCAAGTTAAAGAGACTCCACCATGTACTCTAGTTCAAACCAGCAATTGATCTGTCTCTGACGCAGAGGAAGGCGAACCCCTCCCTCCACCCGTCAGAATCTCTGCCATTCTGACATGGGAAAAATTTCGTCCTGACCCCAAATATGGCGATCAGTTAGACCTTGAGCACGTGGGTGAGACCCACCAGCCAGATCCCTGGGAAATAATTCTTTGTAGTAACTCAGTCCTCTCCCTCTACTGTCCTATCTCCAGCTGTTGGAGGTATTTGTTAATAGCAGTCATGAATGGGCCATGTGCAATTGTAGGCAATCTCATCATACCTTCCTTCCCCTTCATAAATTTATCAAGCTCAGTCTTGAAGCAAGGTACATTTTTTGTGTGTGCCCATTACTCCTCTTAAAAGGCTATTCCAGAACTCCTCCAATGGTTAGAAACCTTTGTCTAATTTGAAGCCTAAACTTATTGATGGCCAGTTTATATCTATTAATTTTTGTGTCAACATTGCCCTTAATTTAAATAACTCCTCTCCTTCCCTCATTTTAATCCCTCTGATGAATTTATAGAAAGCCATCATATTTCCCCTCCGCTTTTGTTTTGTTAGGCTAAACAAGCCAAGCTCCTTAAGTCTCCTCTCATAAGGAAGTTTCTCCATTCTTCTGAACATTCTAGTAGCCCTTCTCTGCAGCTGTTCCAATTTGAATTAATCTTTCTTAAATGTGGGAAACCAGAATTTCACACACTATTTCAGATGTGGTCTCACCAGTACCTTGTAAAATGTTAATAACACTTCCCTATCTCTACTGGCAATATCTTGCCTGATGCACCCTAGGATTGCATTAGCCTTTTTCACAGGTGCATCATTTGGGCAGCTCATAGTCATCCTGTGATTGACCAGATACAATGAGGTCTTTCTTCTTCTTTATCACTCGAAACTGATACGTCTCCAGTTTATAACACAAATTTTTGTTGTTATTCCCTAATTGAATGACCTTTCTATTA
The DNA here is from genome assembly GCF_002925995.2 of Terrapene triunguis. Classification (NCBI taxonomy): domain Eukaryota; kingdom Metazoa; phylum Chordata; order Testudines; family Emydidae; genus Terrapene; species Terrapene triunguis. The sequence goes on along the minus strand of NW_020664372.1, from coordinate 2,104,877 downwards.
AATTTCATCCCAATTCTATTATTCCAGTTTTAAAGGTCAGCCATGTCTTCTTTTATGATGGTCTTCCTCCATACTGGCAATAGCTCCCAACTTTGTATCATCTGCAAAAAATTTTGTGTCAAGGTCATTAATGAAAATGTTAAATAATATTGGTTCCAAAACTGATCCCTGAGGAACTCCATGAATAACTTCCCTGAAGTCTGACAGTTTCATCTTTCCTTATGATCCGGGGTAGTCTCTCCTTTAACCAGTTCCTTACTCGCCTCTTTCTCATATTAATCCCCATATCCAATTTAACTAATTTTCCCATGTGGAACTGTATCAGATGCTTTACTGAAATCCATGTAGATTAGATCTACTGCATTTCATTTTTCTAGAAAATCGGTTATCTTCTTAGTGAAAGAGATCAGATTGGTCTGGCATGATCCACCTTTGTAGAACTATTTTGTATTTTATCCCAATTACCATTTACCTCTATGTCCTTAACTACTCTCACTTTCAAAATTTGTTCTAAGACCTTGCATACAAATTAGGTCACACCAATGGGCCGGTAGTTTCCCAGATCACTTTTTTTTCCTTTCTTAAATATGGGTATTATATTTGCAATTCACCAGTCATAGGGTATGACCCCCACATTTATGGATTCATTAAAAATCCTTGCTATTGTGCTTGCAATTTCATGTGGCAGTTTGTTTAATATTCTTGGACATGGATTATCTGGGCTCCTTGATTTGGTCCCGTTAAACTGTTTGAGTTTGGTTTTCACCTCAGATATGATCATTTCTATTTCCATATCCTCATTCCCATTAGCCACCCTGCCACTGTCCCCAGGCTCCTCATTTTAATAAGAGTAAAATATTTTGGTGTTGGGTCATCCCTAGATTACTCTTAATCTTTACCCCATTCCCTGTTGTGCTTGCGGAAAATCTCAGCTCCATGGCACACTTGTGGATTCCATATTTTTTTTCCTTTTAAGAGGATGCAGGCAGTGGCAATCCTCCGAGGGAGGAAAGCTCATGCTAATTAAAAGCATGAGTTTACCTTTCAAAAAAATGTTGGCAACATGCCTGGGAGAAATTTCTGTCTTCAGTCACCATTTTTAATCTACTCGGTTATTTGGAGCAATGTTCATTTTAAGAGTTGCCTGGTTTTTAAAAGTCGACTACATGCTTAAGTAGTTGTTTAGGCATGATGTCAAAGTGCTCACTTGCCGTATACAATGATCAGAGGATCTAAGAGCTTTGCAGAAAGGGGTCTCAGCAATAAGAAGGGTGTAATTTTGACATTTATAGCTGTCAGCTATTCTCATTTTGTGTCCTCTTATTTTGCAATAGCTGCACAGCACTGAAACAAGGAGACCTGCAGAGCTCATTATTAATTTAGAACCAATGGAGAAAAAAGAATCCTAAAATATTTAAAAAGATTATTTATTTTACTTGTTTTTAAAAAAATGTAATGGCCACTAGTTAAGAACTACTGAAAGGTGCAGCTGGGCTGATGATAGGGTTGGAGAGGTGGACTAAAAAAACAAAGGTGGAGAAGACATAAAATATAAAGTAAATGTAGATCGTATGTGTGCATTCATGTACAGAGAGGAAATTACATAGTAATTTTAAAGTAATGTATATATTTTTATTAAATTTAATTGCACTATGAAAGAAGTCCATAAATAATATATTGATAGGTGTTATGTTAATAAAATATTCAATGTTAATTTTAAATAAGATATCATTAGGGAAATGTTAGTAGGCTTTAGTTGTTAGATTTGGTATACAAAAGTAATTCCGACCTGTGGTGATGGTGTGCCATGAAAATGCCTTTGGCCCTGATGGCAGGATCGGCGTTCTGGTTATGAGCTGTTGATTGCACATTGTAGAACCTTTAACACTGAAATAAAAAAAAAATGCAGGATCTCTTAAAACAAGTATACTAACCACACAGATGGTCAACAAAATGATCTGTCAAATGTGCCTTTATTATTATTGTTTGTTTTCTCTTGTAGAGGGAGAAACAAAATATTTGGCAGAAAACATACAAGTACAGTGGAATCTGAGATCCTTACTTATGCAGAATTACCTCTGACTTCAGTGAGAGTTTGCCTGACTGACTAAGGGTTTATCTAGGGTTTATCTATATGTGAAAGTTAATCTGGAATAAGAATTTAAAGTGGATTAACTATTCCTGATTAATTCTACGTGGGGACGATCTTATTCCGAAATGGATATTATAATCATGGAATCATTGAAATGTAGGCCTAAAGGGACCTTGGTAGATCATCTAGTTGAGTTCCCTGCACTGAGGCAGGACTTGGTATTCTAGACAATCCCTGACAGGTGTTTGTCTAATCAGTTCTTAAAAACCTTCAATGATGGAGATTCCACAACCTCCCTAGGCTATTTGTTCCAGTGCTTAACTACCCTCACAGTTACAAAGTTTTGCCTAATATCTAACCTAAATCTCCCTGCAGTTTAAGCCCATCACTTCTTGTCCTGTCCTCAGTCGTAAAGGGGAACAATTTATCACTCTCCTCTTTATAACAACCTTCTATGTACTTGAAGACTGTTATGTCCCCCCTCCGTCTTCTCTTCCGCAGACTAAAAAGGCCCATTTTTTAAAATCTTTCCTCATAGCTCATGTTTTCTAAACCTTAAAATCATTTTGTTGCTCTCTTCTGGACTTTCTCCAATTTGCCCACATCTTTCCCAAAGTGTGATGCCCACAACTGGACATAATATTCCAGGTGAGGCCTAGTCAGTGCTGAGTAGAGTGGAAGAATTATTTCACGTCTTGCTTACAACACTCTTGCTAATAGGTACTGAATGATGTTTGCTTTTTTTTGCAACAGTATTACATTGTTGACTCATATTTAGTATGTGATCCACTATAACTCCAATTCTTTTCTTTAGCACTCCTTTCTAGGTAATCATTTCCCACTTTCTACATGTGAAATAGATGGTTCCTTCCTAATTGTAGTACTTTGCATTTGTCCTTATTGAATTTCATCCCATTTATTTCAGAGCATTTCTCCAGGTTGTCAAGATCATTTTGAATTCTGTCCTCCAAAGTGTTTACAACCCTTTCTAGCTTGATATTGTTCACAAACTTTATAAGTGTACTCTCTGTCATTATTTAAATTATTAATGAATATATTGAATAGAACTGGACCCAGGAGAGATCCCTGCAGTACCCCATTCAATATGCCCTTCCAAGTTGATTGTGAGCCGTTGATAACTACTTTCTGAGAACGCTTTTCCAACCAGTTGTGAACCCACCTTATAGTAGGTTCATCTAAGCTATATTTCTCTAGTTTGTTTATGAGACGGTCATGTGAGACAGTACTAAAATAGAGATATATGACATCTACTGCTTACCCCTTATCAACAAGGTTTGTTACCCAGTCAAAGAAGGATGTGAGGCTCCTTTGACAGGGTTTGTTCTTGACAAATCCATGTTGACTGTTACTTATCATATTTTCTTCTAGGTGCTTACAAATTGATTGATTGTTTGCTCCATTATCTTTCCCAGTACTGAAGTTAAGATGACTGGTCTGTAATTACCCAGATTGTCCTTATTCCCCTTTTATACATAGGTACTATATGTGATGGGTTGGGTCACAGAAACCCCCTTGGTGCTGCCACCTGATGTGCTGAGACTACCTCTGAGCCCGTTTTCCCTGCCAGCTTGGGACTTCTGTACCCTGTCTTATTGAGCCAGACATGCTAGCCTGCTGCAACCACAGACCCAGGTTTGAACCACGTCCCCCAAAAGCTGCAGACTTAACTGAAAACAGCTTAAGAAGTGCTCCAGTATCTAGCACCCAGACACCCAGCTTCCAGTGGGATCCAAACCCCAAATAAATCCATTTTACTCTGTATAAAGCTTATACAAGGTAAACTCATAAATTGTCTGCTCTCTATAACACTGATAGAGAGATATACACAGCTGTTTGCTCCCCCAGGAATTACTTACTTATTCTGGGTTAATTTATAAGCAAAAGTGATTTTATTAAATATAAAAACTAGTATTTAAGTGGTTCCAAGTAATAAGAGACAGAACAAAGTAAGTTACCAAACAAAATAGAACAAAACTCGCAAGTCTAAGTCTAATACATTAAGAAACTGATTACAGATGAAATCTCACCCCCAGAGTTGTTCCAATAAGCTTCTTTCACAGACTGGATTCCTTCCTAGCCTGGGTCCAGCAATCACTCACACTCCCATAGTTACTGTCCTTTGTTCCAGTTTCTTTCAGGCATCTCTTTGGGGTGGAGAGGCCATCTCTTAAGCCAGCTGAAGACAAAATGGAGAGGCTTCCAGGGCCGTTTATATTTTCTCTCTTGTGGGCGGAAACCCCTTTGTTCTTCTGTGCAAAGTCACAGGAACTAGATGGAGTTTCTAGCCACCAGGCAAGTCGCATGTCCATGCATGATTCAGCTTTTTGCAGGCTGACGCCATTGTTTACGTTAGTTTGAACGTTCCCAGGCAACTCAGATGTGGACTGGCGTCTCCCAAAGTCTATCGTCAGTTAAGTGTTTCTTGATTGGACACTTACTGAGAATAGTTCTTTCTCAAGAAGCTGACCAAATGCTTCACCTAGGCTACTTAGAATCAAACACAATGAGATCCAAGTACATATCCAATATTCATAACTTCAAATACAAAAATGATACACAGATACAGACAGCATAATCATAACCAACAAACTACAGCCTTTCCATAGACACCCTGCTTGATCTCCTCTGTACAAGACCTGTTGCAACAATGATCTATACGGTCACAGTTCATGTCAATAATGTCACACTATATTTTCCCTTTTCCGGTACTCTGAGATCTCTCCTGTCCTCCACAAGTTCTCAAAGATCTCAGAGATCTCCTCAGCCAGTTCAATTAGTATTCTAGGATGTATTTCGCCAGTCCCAGCTGACTTGAAGACATCTAACTTGACTGAGGCCTGATCTATACTAGAAAATTAGGTCAGTTTAACTACGTCAGTCAATGGTGTGAAAAATCCACACTCCTGAACAACGTTGTTAGGCTGACCTAAGTCTCCATGTAGATGGCAGTAGGTGGACAGAAGAATTCTTCTGTCAACCTAGCTACTGCCTCTTGGGGAGGTGGATTACCTATGCTGATGGGAGAACTCCTTCTGTCGCCATAGGTAGTGTCTAGGCTGAAGTGCTACAGTGGCGCAGCTGTGCTGCCCTTGCATTTTAAGTGTAGACAAGTTTTAGTAATTTTTAACTTGTTCTTTCCCTATCTCATTTACACTGAGGTTCACTATGTTAGCCTTCCAATAACTGCGAATTTTTTTAGTGAAAACTGAAACAAAAAAGGCATTTAGCCCTTCGGCCATTGCTGCATTTTCAGTTGTCTTTCCCTCTTCATTGAATCATGAGCCAACCCTGTCCTTAGTCTTCCTCTTGCTTCTAATGTATTTGTGAATTTTTTTCTGGTTATCCTTTTGTCCCTAGCTAGTTTAATCTCATTGTGTGCCTTAGCCTTTCTACTTTTGTCCCTATATGCTTATGTTATTTTTTCATATTTATTCTTCATAATTTGACCTAATTTTCATTTTTTGTATTACTCCTTTTTTGAGTTTCAAGTTGTTGAAGATCTCCTGGGTCCGCTACGCATAGTTTGTTCTTGTGCTCTTACTAATGTCTCTTGAAAAACCTACCAACTGTCTTGAACTCCCTTTTTTTTTTTTTTTGGACTTGCTTTTCACAGAACCTTATGAACCAATTCTGTGGGTTTTCTGAAGTCTGCCTTCTTGACGTCCATTGTCGTTATTTTACTGTTTTGCCACCTACAATTCCTTAGAATCATGAACTCTTGTTATTTCATGATCACTTTCACCCAAGCTGCCTTCCACCTTCCAATTCTCAATCAGCTCCTCCCTGTTTGTTAGCATCAGCTCTAGAATAGCATCTCCTCCTCTGTAATAAAAAAGTTGTATCCAATGCATTCCAAGAACTTGCTGCATAATCTGTGCCCTGCTGTTATTTTCCCAACAGATATCTAAGTGGTTATAGATCTGGATGATTTTGTTAGTTGTTTAAAATAGCCTCATCCACCTCTTCTTCCTGATGGTCTATAGTAGACACCTATCATGACATCATCCCCCTTTTTACTCCTTTTATACTTATGCAGAGACTTTCAACTGGTCTGCCTCCTTCTTCTACCTCTGCTTCAGTGCAAGTGTATACATCTTTCAGATGCGACCTCTTCCCTTTTCTCCCTGCCTGTCCTTCCTAAGCAAGTGGTACCCTTCTATGCCAGTATTCCAGTCATGTGAATTATCCCACCAAGTTTCTGTGATGACAGTTATGTTGCAATTGTGATTATTCACTAGTATTTTTGGTTCTTCCTGTTTATTCCCCATTCTTCTTTCACTGTATACAGACCTCTAAGTTCATTAGATTTCCCCCCTCTATATTCCCTTCAGTCTCTCCTGTGCCCCTGCTATGATTGCCCATGTTCCCCCCAGATTCTGACCCTTCACCCAGGTCTCCATGTTTTGGACTTACCTGTGGGCTTTTATCTCCTGCCCCCGTTGAACCTAGTTTAAAGCCATCCTCACTAGGTTAACCAGTCTGCATATGAAGATACTTTTCCCCTTCCTTGATAGGTGGACCCCATCTCTGCCCAGCAGTCCATCATGGTGGAACAGCATTCCATGGTCAAGGGAGTCGAAGCTCTTCTGGTGACACCATCTGTGCAGCCATGCATCCACCTCCGGGATGTGTCTGTCTCTGCCCGGGCCCCTGCTCTTGACCAGAAGGATTGATAAGAAAAGCAACTGAACCCCCAACACCTTCACCCTCAATCCCAGAGCCCTATAGTCACTTCTGATCTTGTCAGGGTAATACTTTGCAGTATCATTACTGCTCACAGGGATGAGTACCATGAGATTGTAGTCAGAGGACCAGATGATCCTTGGCAATCCTTCCATCATGTCTTGTATACAGGCCTTTGGCTGGCAACATGCCTCCAGAGATGCCAGGTCAGGCCAGCAGACGGATGCCTCCATCCCCCTTAGAATAAGTCACCGACCACCACCACCCTTCATTTTCTCTTGGGATTGGTGACCATGATTCTCTCAGCCCTGGGGGTACATGGCTTCCCCTCCTCCACCTTTGGGGGAGATTCCTCATCCCTCTTTGCCAGGGCTTATTATAACTAATGGACTTATTAATGGTGTTAATAGGGCCTGGTCTACAGTTAAAACTTAAACTTGTATAGGTATGTCCATTGGGTTGTGAAAAAACCACACCCCCAGTGATATAGATATGCTGACAAAACCCCAGTGCAGGTGCAGCTGTTCCGACAAAAGAAGCTTCTGTTAGGCTCCCAACATCAGTCAAGGGAGATGGTGTTCCTACACTGTCAGAACTCCTTCTGTTGGCATATGCTTGTCTACCTTAGGGCCTGTGTTGGCATAGAATCTGTAGTGTAGACATAGGCCTAAACTGCATGGTTAGGTCGATGCAATGCAGCTTACGTCAACCTAGCTGTGGAAGTGTCTTCACTTAAATTTGGCTCCTGCTGACATAAGTGCCCCGCTACGCTGACTTAATAACTTCACCTCCCTGAGTGGCGTAGAGTCAGGGTCGAGGTAATTAGGCAATGAATTTACATTGACTGTTACTGGCCTCCAGGAGCTTTCCCACAATGCCCTACACCAGGGATTGGCAACCTTTGGCACGCGGCTCGCCAGGGTAAGCCCCCTGGCGGGCTGGGCCGGTTTGTTTACCTGCCGAATCCGCAAGTTCAGCTGATCGCGGCTCCCACTGGCCGCGGTTCACCGCTTCAGGCCAATGGGAGGTGCGGGAAGCAGCGCGGGCCGAGGGATGTGCTGGCTTCCCGCTGCCGATCCCTGCCCTACACTGACCACTCTGGTCATCGTTGTGAACTCTGCTGCGCGGGGCCAGATAGACAGGAAGCCAACCCTGCCCTTTAAAGCCCAGTGAATCTTTGAAATTTCCTTTCCTTTTTGCCCAGCTTGGCAAGCACACCTAGCAGCTCTCCACTGTAAAGTGTAACTGCCCAGCTGACCATGCTGGCTACACGCTCCAGATATGCTCCTGCCTGGAATGCACAGGAGGTATTGGATCTCCTGGTCTTGTCGGGAGAAGAGGCTGTGCAGGCACAGCTCCGATCCATCCATAGAAATGTGGACATCTACAAGCAGATTGCTCAAGAGAAGGACTACAACAGGGACCAGCAGTGGCGACGCATGAAAGCCAAGGAGCTGTGGCAGGCATACCAGAAAGCCATGAGGCATACCATCCATCTGGTGCGGCGCTGCAGATCTATCACTTTTACAAAGAGCTACACACCATCCTTGGCAGAGACCCCACCTGTGTTGGAGAGCTGGGGCAAGTTTGGCGCACAGATTCAGGAATGTGGTCTTCCACATCTGGAAGTTCTGCAGCCACTGCTTGACATCCCAAATCTGCATGACAAGGTGATCCCACCAGTCAGTGCTTGTTTCTCAGGCCCAGAACCAGTGCTCCACCATCTCCAGTTACTCCTTGAATGTCACCAACAATCCTGAATTGTTTCTATGTCCCACAGAAATCTAGCCTCCAAGAAATTGTCATGTTCCCCACAGTCCTCCTTTGGTTCTGCAAATACTGCAGGATCAAGCACCCTGTGCTTGCAATGCTCAAGACAATAGTGCAGAGCTGTGCAGGCTCCATGATTCTGTCAGAGATGGTGGACAGCAAAGAATGACATATAGGTTTGTGGTACTTCGAAAAGAAGGTGTGAAATATTATGGGATGCAGATAAAATTACGGGATGGAGAATACTTTATTATGGGAAGTTAACCCCATTCTCCCAGACACCCCTGCACAACTCATTTCGGCCCCATTAAGCAAAACAAAAGCTTCCTAAAAGACCCTGCACTGAAAGGTGACGAATTGCATGGTGGGATACCTCCCCTTGATGCACTATGTTCTGCATCGATACAAGTGCTCCTGGTGAGGACGTGAATGGTCGACACATAAAGCTAAGTGTGCACACACACACAAGTGATTTAATAATTGTGGTGGCTGTATACCAACATAACTTAGGTCAACATATTTTTGTAGTGTAGACATGGCCATAGCCTCTGGAATAGCTTTTCCAGAATAATTCTCCATGTAGTTCAACTCTAAGAATCTTGGGATCTGGCACACAGTGAATACTTCTATAGTGAAATGGTTTATAAAGTGAAGTGGAATGAAAATCCCAAAGAGTTTCATTTTCTTTAAGGTGCCTTCATTTCTCATAAGTCTTCCCTACACTTGAGTATTTTTCTTTTGGCAAAAGTTTTTAGAAATGGTGAGAGCACCAATGTAGACACATCTGCAACTCTACAGAATTTAACTACCTGTCATTTAGACCTGTTGGGCTAGATAATATGGTGTTAAAAATGCTGATGGCTGTGGGAGACTTCTTCACACTCACACTTCCACTTTTGAAACTGCACCGGTGTTGTTAATAATGGTGGGAAATGTTGTGCCAAAATATTTTTTAAAAAGTTAGGCCTTGTTTACATCGGGAAGTTTTACAGTTATACTCCTATAATCCCCTGTGTGAACACTCTTACTCTGGTCTGAGTGCCTTTTTTGGATTAGTTTAAGCCCATTTCCAAGCGACATAAGCTAAACTGAAGAAAAATCACCTTTATTCTGGAGTGAGTGTATGTCTCCACTATAAGCATTACAGTTGTGCAGCAGCAGCAATGCAGCTATGCCATTGTAGTGCTCTATCGTAGACACTTATAGCAATGGAAGGGATTTTCCCATCACATTAGTAAATCCACCCCATCAAGAGATGGTAGCTAGGTTGATGGAAGAATTCTTCTGTCAACTTAGTTTCATCTACAGTGGAGGTTAGGTTGAGCCAACTATGTCACACAGGTTATGAACTTTTTCACAGCCCTGAGTGATATAGCTAGGTAGACCTGTTTTGGGTATAGATCTGGCCTAAAAGTGTCTGCATGGAGAGTTATACCAATATAATTGTATGGGTTTAAATTCACATTTTAGATTATATTGAAGAATTTTCATTGTGAACTAGTAGATAGATCCCTGGCTTGTGACATGAAAGAGCTGGGTTCTACTCTTTGTTCTGCTGGGTGAGTTTGGGCAAGTCACTTCACCTCTCTGTGCCTAAGGCCTTGCCTACATAACCAGGGTAAGTCAACCTAAGTTACGCTGCACCAGCTACGTAGCTTAGGTCGACTTACTGCAGTGTCTACACCGCACTGCGTCGACGGGAGACGCTCTCCCATCAACTTACCTTATTCCTTTAGTTCCAGTGGAGTACCTGAGTCAACCGGAGAGTGCTCTGCAGTTGATTTAGCGGGTCTTCACTAGATCCGCTAAATCGACCCCTGCTGCATCAGTCGCAGCAGCGTAGATCACCGGTAAGTGTAGACATGGCCTAAGTATCCTCAGCTGTAAAATTAACATAATGTAAAATGCTTTGATATGAAAAGTGCTGTGTTATTCCCAGGATTATTACTATTACACAAAGCCTTTTAAATTAGTATGATGGTAAAAATGCCAGAAGCCACTAGAGCCTTGTCTACACAGAATTTGTTGGAAATTTTTGCTAAATTTCCCTGTGCAGGTGTGGTCATAATGAAACTTCAGTCTGCTCATATTGGTTCCACTGTGCTAATCCTCTTGGAATGCAGCAATTATCACCTACCATATAGGTGTTAAGTGCTGACTTTCAAAGGGATTATCACTTTCCCCCCTTTCGGTGGCTATGAGAAGAAAATAAAATAGCAGTACTTCTTAAGGGGAATGAAAAGAAATTCCAGACTCCCCGTCTTCTTCTATCTGCTCCCAGCATAGGCATTGACTCTGTGGGCGCTCCAGGGTTGGAGTGCCCACGGAACCGGCAGCCAGCTCTCCCAGCACCTCCCATCTGCCAGCAGCCCCCCAATCAACTCCTCCCCCTCCCTCCCAGCACCTCACAGCTCCCATGATCTGCTGTTTTGAGGCATGCAGAAGGAGCTGTGGGAGAGGGGGAGAGCCGGGGATGGGTGGGAAGAGGGGGAGAGGGGGTGGAGCTGGGGCAGGAAGAGGTGAGGTGGAGTAGGGGTGTGGGGTGGAGCGGGGGTGGGAAGAGGTAGGGCAGGGGTGGGGACTTGGGAGAAAGGGTTGCGGGGGTCGGGCCCTGGGGTGTAGTGGGGGTTTGAACACCCCTGGAGCCCAGAGGAAGCCGGTGCCTGTGGCTCCTGGTATGGAAGAAGATGAACTCTGGTTTTACTACAGCTGCTTACCACTGGGACTGAAATTGTAGAATTCTAGAAGCTTCCCACCCCCCAACACAGCTGTCAGTGCCTCAATGCAGCTGCATGGTATGAAACCCTGCCACCCATTCTGAATGAAGAGATGGAGATTTTTTCCTGGGTAGATAATTTTATCTAGGTTATGCAAAATTCTGGGTATAGTTAAATCCTCTTTTTTGGGACTACTTATGGGTAAAGTTAAGCAGGGTAAAGTAATAAAATGTCAGTTGGGTTTAAGCCTAAATCTTTTTGTAGAAGTCCATTTCTTAGGATTCTAAATGCTTAGTTATTGGCTGCATTGATACTACTGAGGGATTATTAAAAATTAGCCACAATCTGCCATCATTAGACACTCTTGAACACGGGCTATTCTCTGTAAACCAGTGGAAATTTGTGGACGGGGGTTTTAAATAATGAAATGATGTAGTAATATTTTGGATTTATGTAGGACTAACTGAGGCACAGAGAGATTAATTGAGTTGCCTGAGGTTTCACATGGTTTTTGGAGGAGATAGGGTTAGAAACCAGTTTTCTTGACTCTCAGTCCCTTGCTTAATCCAACCTTGTCTGATATGTTATGCAAGTAAGGGCCCTCCTCTGAGATCCTTTCTCAAGGAAAACTCCCATAGAAGTTCTGCCTGAGTATGGATTATATAATAAATTCAACATAGAGCCTATGAGCCTGATCCTGTATTCCTTGCACACTCACAACTGCCAGTGACTGAAGTTCAGGAACCAGAAGGAGAGAGGCAGGCCTCCCTTAGTGCAGCCGCAGTTCTCAGAAGGATGTGCCACCATTGCTCAGCTGGACATGGAGGAAGGAGATGCAGTTTCAGCCACCTACTGGACACTCTGCTCCCCTGCTGGGTGGGCTGCAGTCTGTTCTAGAGCCTGTCTAGCTGCCTCCATGTCTGCTTTTCCACATTCTGCAGGTCTGAATACAGAGCAGGGGCTCCTGAGAAGAGGCTGAGCTTCTGGCTGCCTGTCCAGCAACAGCAACATCTCCCTTGTATATGGGGGAGGGAACACAGCCTTGGGAGCGGGCCTTGGGGTAGGCACCTGGGGTGGGACAGTCTCACTGGTGTATTCTGGTGAGATGGAGATCCACCCCCTATTATGGTATTGACCCAGCAGCAACACTTCACTGCCTCCTGCTGCCCCAGGACTTCTCTCCCAGGCACCTCTTCCCCAACTCCCTACCCTTCTCTGGCCTGGGGCTTCTCCTGTGTCTGGGTTCTAGCAACAGCACTTCCTGAGGTCCCTCCACCCCTGCCTCCTGCTTCCTCAGGACTCTCTTTCTATAGGCCAATACATGAAGACAAGTCTGTGTCCTTAGTCCTGAGCCTCTCTTGTTCAGAGCTCTTCCCCTGGACCCAGCCCTGAAAATCATGAGATCAGGGGAGCTTCTTGGGTCATTGGGACAGCCCCTCCTGCAGCCACCAAAATCCTATGACTCATGAGAGCTGGCCATGCTGCAACACTGCCTTCTCTTGGTTGCTCAGAGGGGACTCTCCTTCCCCTACAACTCCCTCCTCTCCCAGGCTAAGGGAGCTGCCATCCAATCTCTCCATCACTATTCTCTGCAGCCGCACAGCTCCCCTCAAATCTGCCTCCTGTTCCCCCTCCCCAGTTCACCTTGCACAGTGTCTCTGGTCCTCCTCACAGTGCCTGTGTCCTGTGCAGCCCTGGGACCAAAGAGTGGCAGACATTTTGCCTGTGGGCATGGCTTCAATCTTATTGAAAACTGGGGGAGGTATCAGCCAATTTTATTAAGGGAAACCTCTCTTCCACATGCAGATGAACTGTAGGGAAATGGTGGCCATCTTGACAGTAATTACTCTGCTGGCACAAGGTATGCAATATTGAGCCTTATGTTAGCATCATTTGGAATATTATTACCAGTTTAAAACTCCAAATTCTTTGAACTAGAAAATGGGTAAAATAATCATATTGATGTTCCTGCATATTTGAGTCACACTGTTTCTTAAATTGCAGGCTGAAATTGTATCATAATATACAGAAACTGTTTTCCTGAGATTGCCCCTTAATATCACAGTAAATTAAGATTCAGTTGAATAAAATATTTTAGCTCTTTATAGATGGTGCTAGAAGTACCAGATATTTCACCAGTATATCTTAGTGGGGATCTGATTTGTTAATATAAGAGTTTATTAAATATCTGCAACTTGTCTTACAAAAAAGAAGACACATAAAAAGATTGTCTTTTAGTTCTAAGCCTAACAATGCTATTTTGGGTATAGCAATCTCAGTTTTAAATGTAAAACAATTCAGTAGAAGAACACATTCTGCTAAACTTAGCAAGTTATTAGAATGAATATTCTTAATTTTTAATGCATTTCCGAAATATTAATTCTTTTAGTCCATCTTTGTTAATGACAGTGGTTTGTTGACTTTATATAGGGTGTTTTGAACTGTAGAGGCATAACTTCTTAACTTTCTCTTTCAAGATGAGAATATTTTATACCACTAAATGTCCACAGTGAAAAGAATGTGCTTTGTATTGTTAAAAAGTGACATTCATCTAAAATTTATAGTGCATTCATAGATTTTGGTATTTATGTAGGTAGAGATTCAACAATGAGCTTGAAGACAGGTGTCATCATAAGATTTAGAAATTTGTTTCAGTGGGGCAGGAACATGCTGTCTTTGTAAGATAGCTGTAGTTATTTGACTTGTGGATTTTGACATTTTTTTTTCACAATTTGATTTCATCATAATTCCGGTTGTTTTTTTATAAGGAGCTTTGTGTTGTAGAAATAACTTCACATTGGAACTGTTGGGTGAAGAATTTGGGTATGCTCATGTAAAATGTTTGTGACAGTTGTTCTGTGGTCTCTGCAGTATAATGATCCTGATTCCAAAGAACTACAGCTCCTCTTTTGTCAGCAGGATTTATGATCCGTTTTTGTAAATGATGTAACACACATTGTTCCTCCTTTGTTATATTGTGAAATTTAGTAGGTCGTCTTAATTGTTTGATTGATTTTTCTCTTTGTCAGTTGTCTACAAAGGAATCTAGCATCTGAAATTCACCAGGAGGAGGAGTAATCAAGAAGGATGGCTTTTGTTTGAGTTTTCTGAAGGCGTCAGGAGGTTAAGGAATATTTGTGATATGTCTTTTGTTTTGTGAATTCTGGAAGTGCAAACACATGCTGTTTTAAAAAATGTCAAGCATCGCTATATCTTTTAAAATCATTAGCATATTTCCGAACTGAAACAAATGTTAATTCTTTAGATAATACCGAATATTAAGCAGCTCTGAGTGATTCATTTTTGTTATTGTTTGAATAGTAAAAACAGTCTGTGCTACTTTAGACTATAGATCAGAGCAGTGGTTCCCAAACATGTTCCGCCGCTTGTGCAGGGAAAGCCAGTGGTGGGCCGGGCCGGTTTGTTTACCGGCCGCGTCCGCAGGTTCGGCCGATCGTGGCTCTCAGTGGCTGCGGTTCACTGCTCCAGGCCAATGGGAGCCGCTGGAAGCGGCGGCCAACATGTCCCTCGGCCCGCGCCACTTCCAGCAGCTCCCATTGGCCTGGAGCAGCGAACTGCGGCCAGTGGGAGCCGCGATCGGCCGAACCTGCCGATGCGGCAGGTAAACAAACTGGCCTGGCCCGCCAGGGCACTTAACTTGGCGAGGTTGCCGACCCCTGTTCCAGATGAATGGTCAACAAAGAACCCTAGGGACTTCCAAGCATTAAAAAGTACTGGGACTAGAGAGAAGAAATTTCTGAATATACTGGGATGCTTAACAAAGGACATCATATAAAAAAATCAAAGAAAGAAATCAGAAATGCAATGCACAATACACAATTCATGTCTATAATACTTTCCTCCTCCCCCCATCCTCCATGCCCCCAACCTATTACTTGCTTTCATATGCCCCTGAGCATCATGGTTATAGGCAGGACCAGAAGCATACATGTAGAAATAGCACAAGAAAGAATTAACGCAATGGTTTTGGCCCAAGTGGTAAGTGGAAGCATGAGAAACCTCATGAATAAGACTGTCCTCATGCACGTTTCTGCCTCATCTTGAAAGACCAATAGGTTCAGATAGATGGCATTTGGACTGCTTATCTGAAACATTCACCCATTACTATTTCATACCCAATTAGTGAACAGTCACCACAACAACCTAAAATAAGCAAATATCACCAATATCTGACTTCAGATAATGCCCACTGAAGTCAATTAAAGTTGCCTGCATGTATTTGAAGGCAGAATTTAGCCTGAAGAATTTACTTTATTCAAAATTAGCATAGGTAGAATGAGCTACAGTTATTTAATTCCGTCTTGGATTCCCATCATTCAACATTTTTCAATATGAAACACCATCTTTAAAAAGAAAAAAAATCAGTAAAGCTAGCTTAGCTAATTTTTTATTGTGTATTGTTTATTTATATATGTATACAGTCATCCAGGCCACCATAAGAATTTATTCCTAACAGGTCAACTGTTTAGTCTTGCACTGAAAGAGATTTCTCAGCAATGAGATTAATAAAAAATCAGCGTGTTAACAAACCCAAAAGAAACGCAGATTGCTGTAGTAGCCCAGTGACTATATTGTTGCACTACAAACCTGCACCTTTTGGCAACGCATTCTTTGGCAAAACAAGTCTCCATTTTTATTTCCCAATAGGTGCCCACATGTGCACTCACAGTGAGTGTTAAATGGGTAAGAAACCTATAAGCTTTATTCTAAGAGATCACACGTACTGTGACAAAAAACAAAAACAAAACTACAGTATTACTTCCACAAAATAAAAATATGGTGGCAGTAGTATGTATTTGGGCCTTGTATAAATTAGTGAATTTGGTGGCTAATTAACTTTTCAGCCGTTTTGATAAATCTAAATGTAGCATAAGTTGAAATTAACATAAAAATGTGTCTTGCCTTTAAATGTTTCTGAAAAGCAGCAGCCTAAAGAAAAATGCTGCATTTCAGTGCACGTATGGCTCTAAGGTCACCAATGTGAACATGTGTGATCCTTGTGGTCCCTTCTAACCCTATGTGTGTAACTTCAAGTGTATCTGTGTGAGCATGTGTAACTTCAGTGGTACCTCTTGCGTGAACATCCATAGCTAGTTTAGCCTTTGGACAATTTGTTCTGATGTTTTGCCAGCTAGTGGGGTGGAATGCTTTTCACCAGAAATGTCAGTACTGCAAAGGCAGTGCTGATTCTGTAAATTCTGAAGCTCAAAAGTTTGCTTGGATAGTATTTTAATTTGGTTGTATCTGTTTAAAGTGAAAACTAAGAGGCATTTAGGATGAAATCCTGCCCCTAATGAAGTCAATGGGAGTTTTGCCATTGACTTCTTTGGGGTCAGTCTTTCACCGCTAAAATATAGTTCACTCCACACCAATATGCATTCTAAAGTTATATTATCTCTAATCCAGTCGTTCCCAAACTCGTTCCGCCGCTTGTGCAGGGAAAGCCCGTGGCGGGCCGGTTTGTTTACCTGCCGCGTTGGCAGGTAAACAAACTGGCCTGGCCTGGCCCGCCAGGGTGCTTACCCTGGTGAGCCATGTGCCAGAGGTTGCTGACCCCTGATCTGGAATTACACTCTCAAATTCTTGTAAGGTTGAGTCATTTTTTGTATTTCTTGTTTGGGGCTGTAAAATTTTGTCTCAGATATGGGTGGTACCTGAGACTCCTGTTTCTGTTTTGCTGTCAGTATTTGTAGTCATTTTTCTTACACAGTATTATTCTGTGCTATCCTGAAGCAGAATTCTGAGTGGATCACTTAAATGTGACCAATTACGGATAAATTTGCTGAGATATGTCATTGTGTCCATGAATCTCAGAATATTTTGCGCTCTCTCATTGTTTTGATCACTTTTACCCCAAATCACCAGATCATAAACAGTTTGTTCCTTCCATCCCAGCCAGATCCCCAAAGATCTTGGACTTATTGTGTTTGTACAAGTCAGGTGCTGAGGCAATTCCAAAGGGAAGTCACTTAATCCTAGGCTTAAACCTTCATATAGAAATGTTCTTGTTACCTTCTTTATTCCCTGAATGATAAGCCTTCCTGTGCTTTCCAGTATCTCAATAATTCATTTAATGCTAAGTGTGGGACAAAATGTTATAGGGTATTTTTTGTTTTGTTTTTTTACAATGAAGTTTTCTTTACTACTAGGATGGCATATTCTGTAGTACCTTCAATAGATAACTCCATGAGTTTCTATACTCTCTCTTACTATTTTTTTTTTTTTTTTGCTTTAGGGCATTTCAAATAGATCTATATCTATCTATATCTGTTTTTCCTCTATTCACACCATCTACAACCATTTATTTTGCATCACTAACTTTTTATGAAATGACAGAGAGGTCAATATATCCTCAAGGTTGCCTTATAAAATGTTAACATTGCCTTACTGCTGCCCGCTGCCCATTACTAATGCCACAGTATCTCCCCTCACTCCATTCGGTGAATTGTATTCTCTGTTGAGATTCTAAAAATTATTTAAATTTTATAATTTTGTTACTGCTTGCTCATCCCATAATATATAGTAACATGGCAGCATATTTTCTTCTTTAACTTCCTTCTACGCATCTCAGTAACTCGTTGAGTCTTCTCATTAGAAAAGTTCTTGTATGCCACAGTTATTTATTTGGAGATAGAGCATCACAAAAATGAATCTGGGTAAATTGCAAGAAAACATCTGACCAATGTACACACTTGTCAAATGACAAACCAGGTAAAGCCAGTTGGAAAATGACATGTGAAAGCAGACTTCTAACAGGCAAAAATGTTTGAAACTTAAATATGTTACTATGAAGAAATAAAAAATGGATGCTTTACAAATTATGAAAAAAACCAGTGCCCATTTCAAGTAGTGTTTGCAAGAGAAACATGGAATTGGAATATGTCTCCTTACCACCTTTATGTTTATTATGTCTGTATACCTGCTTCTTGCTGTATTAATAGTAATTTTAAAAAACGCCAACAGCTCAAGACTTATAAAGAACATTACAGCTTTTGTGACAACTTTGTTGGGGGGTAGGGGGGAAGGACCAATATATAAAGAATTACAAGGAAAAACATGGAAGGTTAAACTTTGTGTCTATGAATTTTGGGTCCACTGATAGCTTACATTCTACATACTGGTCAGCCAATACAATCTCACAACGGATACTAAGAGGTAGCCATAGCTGCAAAGCATTCAGTTTACACAGAGAGAGCTCCAGGCTTGTGCATGTCACATCTCTCTCCTCACATACATCTTTAGCTAAAGTTGTTGTGTGTTCTCTTCCAGATATGCAGGAACACATCATAAATACCTATGTTCTAACATCTCTGCTTACTACTCAGAATTCTTAGCTCTGAAAGTTTGTTTTCTTTAAAATATATTCCATTTATTTACTGTTTAATAGTCAGGTTTTTGTAGTATTCTGGAATAACAGCTGAATTAAAGTTTGTCTTTGCATGTCACTAAGCTTCCTATTCCTTGAGTTCTGTAGTGCCTGTTTATAGCATGTGTATGGCGTGGAGCAGCAGAAGCTTTTCAGGAGGAATCCAGTGTTCTTGACCCAGGTGAATGCTTAGGTTTTTCTAGGGCTATGTCTACACTGTGCACCTTACAAAAGCATGGCTGTGTGGCCGCTCTTTATCGCCGGGAGAGTGTTCTCCCAGCGACAAAATAAAACCACCTCCAACAAGGGGTGGTAGCTTCATCACCGGGAGTGTGGCTCCTGCCAACGAAGTGCTGTCCACACCTGCACTTTGCGCCACTAAAACTTTTGTCGTTCAGGAAGGTGTTCTTTCACACCCCTGAGCGACAAAAGTTTTAGCGACGAAAGTGCCAGTGTAGACAAAGCCTAATAACCCCAATACAGCATAATCATTGCTAGTTTGTTTACTGAGTGTCCAAGCAGAGTCAATATCTACTAGAAACAGCTTTAGAGGGATACTTTGCAGAGGGTGCAAGTGGGGATTACACAATGTCTGGAACTCTAGATTCAGTCTCCAAGTAGGTGGAATCATTTAAATAGGAGGATTGATTCTAGTCAGGGCTATGGAGGAAAAAGAAATGTGGGAAAGGGGTGTTGGCTGTGTCATGTCTTTGAATGGTCCTTGTAGTTGTCCTTAAGGCAGAGGCGTGGTGCCTCAGTGAGCTGAAGATGAGGCCTATGTCAAAACCCTGTTGGAAAAATCTAATTTTACTCTGAGGACCCTTTACAGATTTTTCTTATATGAATGGTAGAATTTCTTTCAGACCCTATTTTGAAGAATGGAAGAATTTCTAGACTTTAAGTATGTTTCAGTGATTGTTGGAGGGAGACCTTTTGGATAACCAGGCTGTCAGGGTCAGGATACGGTTGCCAATTTTGGTTGGATGTATTCCTGGAGATTTCATCACATGACATAATCTTTAATTAAAGATTAATCGTTAATTCCTGGAGACTTCAGGCCAAGCCTGGAGGGTTGGCAACCCTAGGTCAGGATCTTGTGGTTCACATGAAGAACCAGGCTTAAAGACGATATTGAGAAGGTGGGGCAAGAAGACCCTTATTTCTGTGGACAACCAGACAGGTTGCTAATCCTGCTAATCAGGTTTATTTTGATAACACAGAAAGGCAATGAAGATAGTGTTTTTTAAAAATTCAGATCTCTCTGTGCCACACTTACACCATCCTGTGAAAAAAGAGAAAGATGGAGAAGGAGCTGTAGAAGGACTGTAAATCATGGTATCAATAAGGCAGACATCAATAAGGCAATATAGCACTGGGTTGCCTGCTGTAATCAACCACAGAGAGTAAACAGTGTTCTGATTGAGATTCCAGGAGCTCCTGCCAAAATAGACCTAAGATTTGTAACAGTTATGGTTGGATTTATATTGCTCCTGTGTTCTGTTGTATTTTTTTTTTCTTTTTGAAATGGGTAGAACACCAACTCTGAAAACAATCCCTTAGCTCTAGTGAGCACATAACCAATTTTGTTGTGATACTGCCCAGCAGAGCCAAGAAAGGAAGATTTGGCTGAAAAAGAGTGTTTGGCAACTTGCAGAAATACTAATGATTTTAAAAACTAAGCAAATAAACAAATCATGAGGCTATACTAACTACTTAAAGGCAGAGTAAGAAGCTGTTAAAGATTCAGAAGAACAACAATGTGTTTATGCTCAGATTTCTGTAGTATCCAAGGAAAGGAAAGATTTGTCCTTTAGTTGCTGACAGGTTTCAACTATGTTTAGCTTTTGAGATGTGACAAGATTATAGACTGAGGTGGTGTGATTGAAAGCATGTATGAACTGGGTTCAGGACCCTTCTGCAGCACCTTGGGAGTTTATTTTTGTGAGTGTCAATGAAGAAGTATTTCAGGAGTTAATGTTTTCAGGAACAATTTAGTTTATCTGCTACTTAACACTATTTTATTTCAGTATCATTATCACATCTTATCACAGTTATGCTTTTCAAACATACAGAATAACATTTTTTAAAAAGGTAAAGTATATTTTACATTCAATCCCATTGAATGGATATTCTGAAGTATAAAAAAAGTTTTCTATAGTAGCACTGATATTGTCATTTCAGTAAGTGGTTGTTTTTTTTTATTTTCTCACACCATTACAAAACCAAACAGTTATCCCAGATGAACATAGAATCATAGGACTGGAAGGGAACCTCAAGAGGTCATCTAGTTCAGTCCCCTGTACTTAAGGCAGGACTAAGTATTATCTAGACCAGTGGTTCTAAACCTGGGGTGAATGCACCCGCTGGGGGTGCGAGATGCCCTTTCTTGGGGTACGAGACTTTTTTTAGAAGGTAAATCATCGAAAACACAAATTAAGCACAGGTAAGTAAGTACAACTACTTTGTTTCATCAAACCTGTGTATTTGTTAACATACATTTTTTTTAATGATTACTTTAAGATACAAACAAAAATATATCTAGGTTTAAGGGGTGCAAGAACATACTTTGATTTTTGATAAGGGGTGCAAGAACATATTTTGAGAACCAAAGGGGTGCAGGCTGCAGTAAAGGTTAAGAACCACTGATCTAGACCATCCCTGACAGCTGTTTGTCTAACCAGCTCTTAAAAATCTCCAATGATGGAGATCCCACAACCTTCCTAGGCAATTTATTCCATTGCTTAACCACCCTTCCAGTTAGGAAGCTTTTCATAATGTCTAACCTAAACCTCCCTTGCTGCAATTTAAGCCCATTGCTTCTTGTCCTATCCTCAGAGGTTAACAAGAACAGTTCTTCTCCCTCTTCCTTGTAACAATCTTTTATGTACTTGAAAACTGTTATTATGTCCCTGTCTGTCTTCTCTTTTTCAGACTAAACAAACCCAATTTTTTCAATCTTCCCTCATAGGTCAAGTTTTCGAGACCTTTGATCACTTTTGTTGCTCTTCTCTGGACTTTCTCCAATTTGTCCACATCTTTCCTGAAATGTGGCGCCCAGAACTGGACACAATACTCCAGTTGAGGCCTAATCAGCGCGGAGTAGAGCGGAAGAATTACCTCTCATGTCTTGCTTACAACACTCCTGCTAATACATCCCAGAATAATGTTCACTTTTCTTGCAACAGTGCTACACTGTTGACTCATATTTAACTTGTGATCCACTATGATCTCCCGATCCCTTTCCTCAGTACTCCTTTCTAGGCAGTCATTTCCCATTTTGTATGTGTGCAGCTGATTGTTCCTTCCTAAGTGGAGTACTTTGCATTTGTCCTTATTGAATTTCATTTTGAATTTTAATCTTGTCCTCCAAAGCACTGCAACTCCTCCCAGCTTGGTATTGTCTGCAAACTTTATAAGTGTACTCTCTATGGATTATCTAAATCACTGAAAAATATAGTTATTTAATTCTTAGGGAAAGAAGGAAATGGTCTATGCTCATGCGCTGATGTTATTGCACTTGTCTGGTCAGTATTTTTAATAATAATAATATTAATTAATTAATACTTAGCTCTTATATAGCACTTTTCACCAGTAGATCTCAAAGTACTTTACAAAGGAGGTGAGCCATATTCGCCATGTGCACTAGACATATC
>NW_020664372.1:2045254-2082154 GCF_002925995.2 Terrapene triunguis | reverse complement strand
GCGCACACACACTTATTTATTTTTAGGCTGGTGAGCAAAACCCAGCTTCTAGTCATTTTTGTTTCATGCCAATGTAATTGATTCAACTCCCTTTGTCTTCCCATGTACTTGAAAATTAATTTAATTTTAATGTTTACATAGTCTCTTTAATTCCAATGGATGTTAAGCATTTTAGACTGTACAAAATATAGAGTGAGCATTGTTCCACCACTGAAACATAGGCATAATTGGAATGGTACACAACAACTCTTTAACAGCAAGAAGCAACACTGTAGAGATGTTTTAGAATAGGATGTGAAGAAGAATTTCACATCCAATTGAAACTGCATAGGGAATTTAGGTGGGCCAGAATATAATTACCCACGTTGGATTTTTTTTTTTTTATCAGGACACTGTGGTTGACACTCAGATTTTAGTGAAGAGTGCTAAGGATCTGTACACAAAAGGTTAGGACATAAATTTGCAATGTAATTTGATGGGATGAAGTTCCAAAAAATAGGGTGAACTACTAGAATATTAGCAACAAAGATATGGTTAAAAACCCCCAAAATGAATAAGACTTAAAAAGAATGATTTCCTGGTTCTGTTACTTAATTCTTGGAAGTTATGTCTACCAGAAGTTGGATCAGTTGGTGGTGGTTTGTACCTGCAGACTTGGGAATGTTTTGGGTACGTCCAGACTACCCACCGGATTGGGGGGTAGTAATCAATCTATCGGGGATCGATTTATCGCGTCTCGTCTAGACGCGATAAATCGATCCCCGAACGCGCTCCCCAACTCCACCAGAGCGAGAGGCGGAAGTGGAGTCGATGGGGGAGCCATGGCCATCGATCCCGTGCCGTGAAGACCCGAGGTAAATCGATCTAAGATACGTCGACTTCAGCTACACTATTCTCGTAGCTGAAGTTGCGTATCTTAGATTGATTTCCCCCCCCTAGTGTAGACCAGCCCTTAATGTAAAGTGGATGGGGTGGTTGAGTAGCCACAAATGTAAACTTGGATAATGCAGAGATAAAGGCCAGATATCTATCTGGGTAGATACATTAGTAAATAGTTGAGTGTTGAGGTTCCTTCAGATTAGGTGTCTCCACTGACTTCTATTTCACAGACCTAGAAATAACCACTTTGCCTCTAATCACATTTTCTGGATCTGTACTTTATGCCATAACCCCTCTGTTATATAGCAACACTTGCTGATTCAGCACCAGTTTCTTTCCAGTGCGCAGTTTTTAAACTGCACCATTACCAAAAATGTACAACTTAGAAACATGGAGTAAATGCTTTACTTAGAACAAAATGAACAAATTATTGAGGAGTGCATAGACTGCTGAAGTAACTTTATCCTAAGGGACTTTTCACCATTTTAATTGATTTTTTTTCCCTGAGATTTTGCTCATCTTATTAAATGAGTCCTTAGAGGAGTGAAACAGTAGGTTACCTCTTTGAGAGCAAAGGACAACCTGACTTATTTGCTGCGATTATCAATTTGTCCTTATCTTCATGAAGAGAAATACTTTTTCATCCTTCTGAAACAGCTTGTGATGATGAATAAAACAATAAAGAATAGTTGGTGTGAACTCCAGCTAGATCCTATTTAATTTTTAAATATCACATGTAATTTTTTGAAGATTGAACATAATTTTGTCTCTTCTACAGGTTTCTGGCAGGCGCAATTGATTGAACTATTGCATTTTGTTTTATCTGTACTTTAACACTGAACAGTTACATTTTTAGTAAAAATATGTTCTGTGTTTAGCAGCACTAAACCAGCCTTCCAGCCTCAGTCTATTGAATGAAAAAAGGTGTTGGAGTGTGACACGTGATTGTAGAAAATACAGCATTCACTCATAGCTTTTTAGCCTGCTCCCACTGAAAACCATGGCAAAGTGTGGGGCATAGGGCCCAATATGTACTATGTGGGTGTGCTGATTGCTCCTTTATGGGCTTGATCCTGAAATATTGAATTCAGTGGGAATTTTGCTATTGATTTCTGTGTGCACTGGGTCAGGCCCTAATTACAGCCCAAATTGCATCCTGCATTACAGGTAGCAGTGCGGGAGGGGAAGCAGGTTCCTGTTCCATCCAATGCACTGTCCAAAGTAGCTTTGCCAATGTATCGGGGAATGTATGCAACACCAGGGGTACGCCGAGTGCAGTTTATTCATGCCATGGAATAATGGAGGAAGCCAGGGGGAGATTTTGATTCAGATGGTCACAGTATCTCACCTGAGCTGCTTCCAGAGCAGTGCAACAATGCCCTGTCCTTCTCAAGATTCATGGCAGGACTATAATTCAGCCCTAGTTAACTTAGTTTTAATAATTAACTTATAAATTTGTTATTCAAGTGAATTTTAATTATTATTTTTAAAATGCTTCCTAATAAGATCATTTTCCTTCAATCTTGTTTGTTTAAAATTCTATGGTTAAAAAGTCTTAAATTGAAAGAAATAAGCAGTAAATCAAGTTAATGATGTTTGGATAATTTAAATAAAAAATGTAAGTGGCAAATTCTCCTATACTTTCTCTTAGACTAAATAAAAATGGTAAGGCAGGCAAACTACTCTGTACTCTTTTCATAATGAAGTGTTCTGTTGGAAATGGGAGACTTTCAAACTATTTTCCCAAAGTGTTTTCTTGATACCTCTATAAAACAAGGATACATGTTTATATTAGTCTTTGGGAAGGTTCCCTTTTATGTTCCTGATCCTACTGTGTATACCTTTTCTCTCCTTTTGTTCTGTTTAAAAGAATGGCAAATACTTAGTAGACTTATTTTGGGGGAGGGGAAGGTTGTATATACTGTACATATATGTAACCCCCTCTTATGTATAAAGAACAGAAGATATGTTGGGTTCAAGCTCTTTTGTTCCTAAAATGATTTGATATATGAATCACAAGATAGCGTGCAGTCAGTTGTGATTTGATAAGAAGTTTAGAAGAAATAGTTTTCCTTTCTTTTGTCATTAAGAGATCCACTTCATTCTTTTCCTATTTAATTGTCTACTCTTTGTCAGGCTTCAGACTAATGAGAAAGTCTTAGAATGGTCCTTTGCTGTCTAAACACCAAGCACGTAAATGCTTTTCAATAGAAAAAACACAAGAAATGCGTGCAGAGATAATACATAGCCTGAAAAATACTTGTGTGCTGACAGCTATCCAACAGTGTTGTCACAGCAGGAAGACATCAGTTGAAGAAACAGATAGCGACCTCAAAAAAAAAAAAAAAAAAAGTCTGGTCAGCAGTGTGGACAGGGTTTCACAAGATTATAAATCACCCCAGGGTCGCTCTGTTCCCACCATAAAGAGAGCATGGTCGTTTTATTGTAATCTAATAAGCTATGGGAGCAAAGGACAGCTCCAGTGTGTGTGTTTGAAAAAAAAATCTTGATTACAGTTTCAAAACTATACAGTTTCCCTTGCCATTGAAGTGCAGATTATGGGGGTTAAGGCCATTTTAGGATTGGATTACCTTTTTATAGCTGTATGTTATTCCCTTGTTCATGAATCAGAAGGTACTTAAATTAAACTGAACGTTTGGGAGTAATCCTAATATGTAGTGGGGTGGTAGAAATTTAATCACTATTTAGTTATAGATTGTTAGCCATGTAAGTCCTTCATTGTCAAGAGTTTTTACACTGAATCAAACATCCATCTTTCACTTGATGAGAGGGGAATACATATCTCATCATTTCAATCTTGTTCAAATGTTAGTGTGTGCGGTGACATGCGAATGAGAAGAGGCTGGGGAAAATACAGTAGAACTATGTTTTTAATGTCATTTTTGCTTCCACTTTAATCCTGTTTTCAGCACAGGAATATCGTACCTGCTTCCTTAAGGTATTCTATATTGATTGTTAAAAAGTAACACACGGAAAGTTTATATTTTAGAATCCTTTATCTTTAAATCTTATAAGTAAAGTCAAAGCGGGGATCTGAAGGATCCAAGACAAGAAGCAGAAGGAGGGTCTGCTGTATCCTCTAATTTTTCTGCTTTTTGCAGTTTTTAATCCCATAAAGGATTTTTCAGATTTTCCTCCAAGCCTTGTGTTTTTTGTTCAGAAATTTAGCAGATTATTGAGACAGCAGGGCCGGCTCTAGGCACCAGCAAAGCAAGCAGGTGCTTGGGGCGGCAAATTTGCAGGGGCGCAAGAATCCAGCATGGGAGCTGAGAACCAACAGGGAGCCCTGGGAGCTGTAGTTCCTTGGTTAGCTCCCGGCCTATAGAGCCAGCCCTGGAGCAGGGAAAGAACTACATTTCCCAGCATTCCCTCGGCCGCAATTAACAGGAAAGGGAGGGGAAAGGAGTGTGGAACTGAAACCTCTTGCTGCAGCTTGCTGTAAATGGTAGGGACAGAGCCACCTCTAGGTTTTTTACCGCCCCTCACCCCAGCCCTGGGCTCCCCCCGCCCACACCCCCCTGCTGCCCCAGCTCTGGCCCCCACCTGCACCCCCCTGCTGCCCCAGCCCTGGGCTCTACCCCCACCCGCATGTCCTGCCATCCCAGCCTTGGCCCCCACCCCCTGCTGCCCCAGCTCTGGCCCCCACCCGCACCTCCTGCTGCCCCAGCCCTGGGCTCTCCCCCCCACCCGCATCTCCTGCCACCCCAGCCCTGGGCTCTTCTCCCCCCGCCCTGCACCCGCACTCCCTGCTGCCCCAGCTCTGGCCCCCACCTGCACCTCCTGCCACCCCAGCCTGGGCTCTTCTCCCCCAAAGAAAGAATCGGGTGGACTAAATGGACAGTGCACCTCTCTATCTGAAGCCTAGCAAGGCAGGTACGTGGATCCCACTAGAATTTAAAATGAAAAGTAAGGGAGGGGAGGCTCTACTAGACTGGGCAGTTTTAGATACAGTACCAGGCATGTAGGAGGATTTACACTTCTGAGCCATGGAAGCAGAAATTGACTTTTCTTTTCCCGATTTAGCTAATATTCAGAAAGGGAATCCAGCACCTGCCTTCCAGATTTGAACACCCTCAAAATTCAGGAGTGCTCAAGCTCAGTTTGGGCAGCTGTTACTTCATTTCTCCCAAATCAAATATACTGATCCACTGTAACTTGCTGTAGAAAAAGTAGAATAAATTGAGCAAGAAATGCTTTCCAGTGGTTATTAGGACTGGAATTGCTATTTTCAACAGCCATTGCTTTTTTATTATTATTATTATTTTATTTTATTTTTAAGTTTTAGTTTTATTTGTTTAAAAGGAAGACAGTGATATTGCATTGGCAAATTCCCCATAGAAACAAAGAATGGAACAAAAGAATAATAAAGGCACCTCAACTTTTCCTCATTTATGTAGGACAGTCTTATAATATGCATCCAGATAGCCTTCAATCACACAAGCTGAAAATTGTTCCACTTTACTGCAGTTCTGTAACCATATGGGAACCAATCCTGTCTGTGATCTGTGCACATCCAAAATTCCTGTTGAATGACCCGCCCTGGGAGAGAGTTACCAGTGATCCAGGGCTGGGGCGGCTGGAGGGTGCAGGGGGGGGCAGCCATTTTTTTTTCGCTTGGGGCAGCAAAAAACCTAGAGCCGGCCCTATGAGACAGACAAGTAAAGCAAGTCGTTCCAGAAGGCAAGTGATGATGTGAGCAGCAGGGATCTAGATGGTTGATGAAGAAAATGGTACAGTTCTCTTGCTACCGTCAGCCAGTAAAAGGCTTCATTGCGTCCCTCCACTTGTGTTCACATGCCTGCTTGCATTTGCTCTATGATGAAGTCCCGTAATACCGTGTATCTGAGCCTAAGCAATATTCCACTCACTGCTGTGCACGAGTGAGTGTATTTTGTGAATCTGCTGCTTACAGTAAGCAACAGAGAGAAACTGAAAAGCAATTAAAAACTGAATAGGTCTGCTCACACTTGCCACCCTTGCCCATGCCCTGGTTAACATCTATGCTTAGAAGGTATGGCCATCAGGGTGGACTAAGGGGTGAAACTTGAAAAGGCTTAGATTTTCCTTAGGGCAGATTCAGTCCCTTTCTTCAGAGTATATGACTGCCATTAAATGAAGGAAAAAATGACACATACACAGACACTTTAAGTGCATCTGGACGATAGTGAGACTCATGAACTGTTTTGTTTGCAATCTGTCTGGACTCTCCATTCCCACTTTATCCTATTTAGCTTGACTTTCACAGCCATGATATGCATAGCTGTGTCACCACAAAAAGTTCTAATACCTGGGAGTCAGTCCCTTGGGTCAGAGAAATCCACAACAGCCGATATCTTGGACCAAAAGTCAGCAAACAATTATTTGAATTAAATATTGGTTTGACATTTTGAAAGGATATTTTAATGTTCACTTAGGGGAGCACTAACAATATTGTAACAGTTTTGATAGGAAGGTTTTAAGCTTTAGTTCAAATATTTTCATACTTGAGGATCTCAGACTACTACATCTATAGACGGTTCATAAGACATAATTATCCTAAATTCAATTTACTAATCATATTTTAATTTTACAACTTATCTACCTTGCTTTGTCTGCCAGAGTGTACCTGTAGAATCATACTGACTCCTCGAGATAAACTCCGTCAGAGTTGGCTGATTTACTGAATTTTGATTTCTAGGAAGCAGACTAATATTGTGAGAAGAAATACAGTTCAGGTGGCTGCTTGCTTCAGGCATAATTTATGTTGCATTTCAAACTCCAAAAGGTAAATGAGTGGAAATGGCAATCTTTGTTATAGCTTCTGGTTTTCATGTGATAGCATTTTTCAAACCTGCTCAGTGTGGTAGTGTGACCTGCGCTAACAATTTTTGCTACCTCCTTCTTCAGAAAGTCTTAAACACATAATGTGGGCTTTTCCTCATTTGCTTTCTTTAACAAAGATGCACATTGAAGTGAATATTAACTGCCTATCCTGTTATACTGGATATTGATGATAATAATTTGCATTTACAATAGTAGGGTGAGCCTTTGGTCTACTCTAGTTCACTTGTTCCCCTATTGTTCCCCCTAGTCTATCATTGTTCCCCTTTTACTTCTTGCTTCCACCCCCCTTAAGCTCTTAATATAGGCAGCTCTTACCCTGTGCCTAATAGGACTGACAGAATCTCCTAGTGCTGCTATCGGTGTCATTCCATTAATTGAAAATGGGGCATGATTGATAGCTAGGTAAGTTCCATTTCCCCTTGGACAGAAAGCATTCCATGCCTGACTTCCCCACCCCCTTTTTGGTCAAGAGACTAACACCACCAAAGTAATTCCCATACCAAACCAAAAGGGTACATAATGCTGCAAAGGTCCATATACTATCTGTTTTAGAGATGTAGAACTGTCATTGATATTGGTGGGTCTTTAGA
The DNA here is from genome assembly GCF_002925995.2 of Terrapene triunguis. Lineage (NCBI taxonomy): Eukaryota > Metazoa > Chordata > Testudines > Emydidae > Terrapene > Terrapene triunguis. The sequence goes on along the minus strand of NW_020664372.1, from coordinate 2,074,841 downwards.
AGAAAGGCAGAAAAGAGACTATGCTGCTAAGGGCTTAATTTTACCCTGCCTTCCACTCTGTGCAGCTGCATTGATTACCCTGAGGTCTCTCAAGATATCTGCCAGGCAAGAATTTTGCCCTAAATGTTTTGAATGGTTTGGCTGAAAGATCTGCAAGTGTTTATTAAACCTTCTTTTTGCTAGTAAAAGAAAATCTGTAATACATTTAGAGTGAATATTTACTCGGCTATGAAGAATTCACTTGAGCAACCACAGTGCATTAAAACAAAGGCAGAATGTTGCATAAAAATTGTCAGCATTCATGAGACATTGCAATGAAAAAAACCCTTCCCATCCCCTCCCTCAGATGACAATAGTGATATTCTTCAGGGTAATACCCACATAAGTCAGTTTTACATATTATTGTCAGAAGTAGTTGTTTTACATATGATGTTGTATTATCTGCATTTGTGTTCTCAAAGTAAACTGCAGGAGTGCAAATGCCAGGGTGTATTTTTTGGTTAGTGACATAAGGTAGATTGGTTAAGGTAGAGAAACAAATGCAGTTGCTTTGATTTATCACTTGTGACATTAGCATGTACTATACTGCTCCCCTGGAAACAAAATGGTTGCACCTGAGGACAGTGATATAAACATGACTTTGATTATTTGAAACAAACCATTAGGCTTTGATGAAAGAACTATTACTATAGTAGATCTTGTGCAGAGAGAATGCTTGGAGATATAATGGATGAGGAACCTACAAATTGATTGTTTAGAATTTAAAGTCAAATGTGTGTTAGATATCTATTTACTCTATGAAGTTCAAACATGAACAATGCAAGCTAATGTTTATCGGAAAGTTAGTTAGAAAGAAAACAGTATTAAAACTAACTTTCCCCCCCTACTTTAACAGTTAATACTGTATTTTAAAACTTGTAATATACATTGGGTAATTAGCTGTATATATGATGTTAATTTAAGGCTATTTCCAGGTTAAGGAACTATCAATATATGCTGTCAGAATTATAGAACTTTAAAATTGTGTCTTTTAGTTGTTAGGCAATTTGATCATATATATTAAAATATTTGTTCTAATCCACAAGTCACATTTTAGGTAGATTTGATTGTATATTTTTCTTTCTTTATAATTTGCAAGTTTTTATAGCAAAACATGTAGACTGCAAAATTAGCCTTTTCTTTCTATCTTCCTTCCACTTTTTCTTGAGGTTTTGGAAACTCTAGTCATTTTCATAATCCTCATTTCATGTTGATTTCCTCTTCACTCATTCTGTGCACATTACCAAGATTGTCTTAATGTTATGCAATTAGTGCAATTCAGTATTTCCCTTACAGTTTGTAAATGTGTCTTTGTTTAATTTTCTGCACAAATGCTTTAAAGTGAAATGTCACTTTTACAAAGGAGTCAGATTGACATCTCTGAATAATGAAGCCCCTCTGTATATCAACAAGAAAATTACAGGAGGAGCATTGGCAAGGTTTCCTCTTAGTCCTTTAACACTGACCTAGCAGGTGGGTAGTTAATTTTAGTATCTGTTCCCATTCGGTCTTTGGTGTATCCATCCAATAAACTTTCTGTTGAAACTGCCAACAACAATTCAAACTGTGACTGTGGGTCTTGTAACCTGGCCTCCTGTCCACCAGTAAGTGGACTTCAGTCCCTGGCAAAATCATGGAGCAGGTCCACAAGGAATCCATTCTGAAGCACTTTGAGGAGAGGAAGGAACAGTCAACATGGATTCACCAAGGGCAAGTCATGCCTGACCAACCTGATTGCCTTCTATGATGAGATAATTGGCTCTGTGGATATGGGGAAAGCGGTGGATGTGATATATTTTGACTTTAGCAAAGCTTTTGATATGGTCTCCCACACTATTCTTGCCAGCAAGTTAAAAAAGTATGGATTGGATGAATGGACTATAAGGTGGATAGAAAGCTGGCTAGATTGTCGGGCTCAACGGGTAGTGATCAATGGCTTGATATCTAGTTGGCAGCCAGTATCAAACGGAGTGCCCCAGGGGTTGGTCCTGGTGCCGGTTTTGTTCAACATCTTTATCAATGATCTGGATGATGGGATTAATTGCACCCTCAGCAAGTTCGCAGATGACACTAAGCTGGGGGGAGCGGTAGATATGCTGGAGGGTAGGGATAGAGTCCAGAGTGACCTAGACAAATTGGAGGATTGGGCCAAAAGAAATCTTATGAGGTTCAACAAGGACAAGTGCAGAGTCCTGCACTTAGGAAGGAAGAATCCCATGCACTGCTACATGCTGGGGTCCGACTGGCTAAGCAGCAGTTCTGCAGAAAAGGACCTGGGGATTACAGTGGATGAGAAGCTGGATATGAGTCAGCAGTGTACCTTCATTGCCAAGAAGGCCAATGGCATATTGGCCTGTATTAATAGGAGCATTGCTAGAAGATCGAGGGAAGTGATTATTCCCCTCTATTTGGCACTGGTGAGGTCACAACTGGAGTATTGCATCCAGTTTTGGTCCCCCCACTACAGAAGGGATGTGGACAAATTGGAGAGAGTCCAGCGGAGGGCAACGAAAATGATTAGGGGGCTGGGGCACATGACTTACGAGTAGAGGCTGAGGGAACTGGGGTTATTTAGTCTTCAGAGTGAGGGGGGGATTTGATAGCAGCCTTCAACTACTTGAATGGGGGTTCCAAAGAGGATGGATCTAGGCTGTTCTCAATGGTAGCAAATGACAGAACAAGGAGTAATGGTCTCAAGTTGCAGTGGGGAAGGTCTAGGTTGGATATAAGGAAACACTTTTTCACTAGGAGGGTGGTGAAGCACTGGAATGGGTTACTTAGGGAGGTGGTGGAATCTCCATCCTTAGAGGTTTTTAAGGCCCGGCTTGACAAAGCGTTGGCTGGGATGATTTAGTTGGTGTTGGTCATGGTTTGAGCATGGGATTGGACTAGATGACCTCCTGAGGTCTCTTCCAACCGTAATCTTCTATGATTCTATGACTGAAGCTACCAATTTACTTTAGATTGGATCGTTTACACTTGACAGCTGTGAGAGTCCTCTGGTGGGGTGGTACTGGTGTCCCTCCCAGGAATGAGTCTTCCTGCATGTACTTCTGCTCCAAGGGAATGGGGGCAGTGGCCAATGTTCTCTTTATATATGGTTATAAAAACACTGAAGACAACTAACTTTGTTACTCTGAGATGGAGTACCATAAAAGACAGTGGATCAGAAATTTCAATGACACTTTGCTAGTCTGCACCCATTAGGGAGCTGGCCTAGCGTTCTCAGAAGTAATGTTGTTCTCTTGGCTCTATTTTGGGATGGAAATGATAGACTAGGGGTTGGCAACGTTTGGCACGCGGCTCGCCAGGGTAAGCACCCTGGCAGGCCGGGCCAGTTTATTTACCTGCTGACGCGGCAGGTTTGGCTGATCGCGGCCCCCACTGGCCGCGGTTCGTCGTCCTGGGCCAATGGGGGCGGCGAGAAGCGGCACGGGCAGAGGGATGTGCTGGCTGCTTCCCGCCACCCCCATTGGCCTGGAACGGTGAACCGCGGCCAGTGGGAGCCACGATCGGCCTAACCTGCGGTTGCGGCAGGTAAACAAGCCGGCCCGACCTGCCAGGGTGCTTACCCTGGCGAGCCGCGTGCCAAAGGTTCCCGATCCCTGATATAAAGGATAGTATTCCTCTGGAGTCAGAGACCTGCAACTGGCCAGCTGGCTGGCTAATTAGCCCCACCTGCTGCACTTGGGCAAAGATGAGCAACTTAATTGGCTGGAGGAGCAGGGAATGGGAGAGAGGGTTGCAATACCTGCCAGAGGCTGGAGCAACTGCAGGGAGCAGGAGCTCCAAGAAACAGAAGGGAGACTGAGGAAAGTCCTGTTATCTCAAAGGGCACTGAGGTAAGAGCCAGGAACTTTTGCATCTGACGAAGTGGGTATTCACCCATGAAAGCTTATGCTTCAATACATCTGTTAGTCTTTAAGGTGCCAAAAGACTCTTTGTTGCTTTTTACAGATCCAGACTAACACGGCCACCCCTCTGATACAGGAACTTTTGGGTTGATGAACTTGTGAGATTGCGGGACAGACTTGGGGGAAAGGGACTAATCTGTACAGACTTTGTGGGGAAAGGCTTTGAAGCTTTGATTCAGCTTTCTGTGAAGAAGGCTTGAAATAAAGTCCACAGCAATTAATCAGATTGGGGATACTATCCTGCCTGGATTCTGTGAGAGGGCCCCAGGCAGGATTTCCCCAGCAAGAAAGCTGGTTTTGTAGGCACCAGGCTGGGTTCAACTGGAAGAGGGTGCTATAAGGTAGGCCCAATCCTTCACAGATTCAAAAACTGTTTAACATGAAAAGACCAAATCTTTCTTTATTTCAGACCCCTAAATGGCTTCCTGATGTATTAAAATGCTTCAGTAAAATGTAAGTGCAAATGTGAGTACTAAAATCCAAACATATCTGTATCAGTTGCATACTTGCATTTTTAAATAATTGACTTATCCCGCAAACCTCTAAAAATATCTGTACTGGGAAATAAAACTTCCTGAGAATGTTTGGAAATAGTTAAATACATTCTTTGAGATAAACATTATCCTTTAACAATCTCTTCGTCTTTTAAAGTTCCTCTCTTTCACCACAAATCCCTGGCTTAAACTTCCTTTTTGTACCTGTGTTAATTAGAAGTAATAAATTGACATTCAGTTGGTCTGCCAACAACTCTACTTCAGTGGGCTCAATGTTATTTAGATTCTCACACTTAACTGTATTGTGTTTGATTAGGGTAAATTACCAAATTATTATTGTTTTTATTTTATCGAAATAAACTGTTCTTTCTAATTTAAATGTACTAATTTTTAAAAAGCAACTAAATGTGCTCTTTTTATAAAACCTCTTGATTTAAGCAGTGTTTTATGGAAATGCATAAAAAGGAGGCAATTCCCCCTCCCAGTTTGAACAACAAACTTACATGGTTCCAGTATATTTTTCATAATCAATAAACCTGCAGGTGAGCAATCTGTTGTCTGAAGCTGAATGTTCTGAAACTTCCAAGATTGAATTCACCTTTAGAGTTTCATGGTAGAATAAATTAAATGGGTTTCTAATCTTATGATCAGGTGTGCTTTATTTCACACAACGCTGATTCAACTTCCTAAGGAGTCTCGCATACTGCGCTGACCGTCACAATATCGGCAGTGAAATCAATGTATACCAAAGCAGAATTTTGTGTGCATGAGAGAGTTGTTTTTGACTCCTCTGCCTGTTCAGTTTAAATAAGTTAATCACTTGTCTATTTATGAGGTTTTTCATTGCTTGATAGCCCTCTAAAGTTCCACTGTGAGCTTTTAGTATCATTATGTGCTTGCAGTGTGGATATCAAGAGGTTTAGCCAACCCATGAAAAGCCTTTTTCAAACTAGTTTTGGTACAATGACTCATAATTTTTTTCTTATAGAGTTTACTAGTTCTCATAATCAAATAATTATTCTATGATGGTGGTGGATTAAGGCTATTTTTTTTAAGTCAGGTTTGTTTTTACAGCTTGCAAATGTCAGTTCCCATTTTAATGAAAAAAAAATGTAATCATGCACTGGTCAGGAAATAGGAAAAAATATGTTAAACATTGCAATAGTGCAGAAATTGACTTTTACTATTTGAAACCTTAGTTAATGAAGGGATTTTTTTAACTCCTACAGTGCTGAAAATATGTATTTATTCATTATAATGAATCCAAAGATACACATTTTGTTTCTCAATAAGGAACCTTAATGGTACAGGCTCTAGGGGATTGCAAGGTGTGGTACTGAATGGACTAGATTTCCTGTTTTATTCTTCTTTCAAATTCCAAAGCTGACAACTGAAAGATTTTTAGAAGAATTGTTCGTTGTGATCCTGCAAAGACTTACATGAGTGGTTAACTTTATGCACTTTATGTCAAAGTTGGCATGTGTAAAGTTAAGCATGTGCACAAATCTTTGTAGGTCTGGGGCCTTAGTTTGTGCAGTTTGTTCACCATGAGGAATATGTGGATTGGTTGCTTTCCTTGATGGTGTACCCAAATTTATTTCTCTTGGAAAAACAAGATTATTGTATTTTATTATTGTTGAGTCTCATCTTTATTTAAAATTATACAGCTCTAGTGGACAATTAGCCATTTACATAACACACAATGTAAAAACTTTTAAAGCAGGATTCTCCCCTCCCCCTGCCCCCCAGTTTGGTGTCTAAAGTGACAGGTTAATTTCAGATTCAGCTTTGATTGAGCATATGTCACTTTTTACATGCTTTACATAACTAAAATAGAGCTGTCTTTAGAAACCTGTATATTAGGAAAATGAGCTCTAATCAGAGAAAGCTTTTTTCATAAGTGGATATATTCATGCATTCCTACTTTTTCAACCATGCAGTACTTAAAATGATATTAGGAAACTTACAGAAGTATTATTACATGGCTCAAAGCAGCATATAGGAAATAATTAAACTGATCATTTTGATATGTATTTTCACAAATAAATAACCACTGATATTGTATTAGTTGCATTATTACGCTCAATGTAAAATATCTGCCTTTCATCTGTAGTACTGTTTTCTTGACAGATGAAAGAAAATAATCTTCCTTTATGTCTGCAGTTACAGAACATTGTTGTTTTGTTTGAAATAGATTTGTAGATGTAGGAACTCTAGTAAGAACAAATCCAGAGTTAAATTTTATTAAAACTAATACATGAAAAGGTACCCTTCTGGACTTTTCTTAAGACATCTATCTACTTATATATTTCACCTGCATATACTGCAAACTAATATGTAGTTCTTTTTTTTTTTGAATGGAAACTTTTAAAAATGACAGAAACATGTTAAATGTGATTTTTCAAGTTTACTGTGTCTTTAAATCTTTGTCTTGAAAATGTCGTATGTTCTATAGTACAGAATAATACTTAACTTTTGGAAGAAATGGGAAAAAAATCAAGACATGCTCTTGACAAAAGGGTCCTATCAGAATCTACAATCATAGAATATCAGGGTTGGAAGGGACCTCAGGAAGTCATCTAGTCCAACCCCTTGCTCAAAGCAGGACCAGTTCCCAACTAAATCATCCCAGCCAGGGCTTTGTCAAGCCTGACCTTAAAAACCTCTAAGGAAGGAGATTCCACCACCTCCCTAGGTAACCCATTCCAGTGCTTCACCACCCTCCTAGTAAAAAAGGTTTTTCCTAATATCCAACCTAAACCTCCCCCACTGCAACTTGAGGACCATTACTCCTTGTTCTGTCAAATCTGGACTTTTTAAAATATTAGCCAATTTCAAAAGTATAAGTGCCCTTTTCAGACGGATTAGTTTTATAGTCTAATGCTCAAAAAAACTCTTGAATGGGAGAAAAGAAAACCGCAGTTACATTCCTTGAATTTGACTGCATATTTACATTGTCAGATAAGAAACAAACAATTAAACTGAGAGTTGTCAGGTCTTTTGGCTTTGATAGTTTGATTAGATGTCAGCTAAGCCAAATTTCTGTACATTTAAAATACACCACAAAGCATCCATATTTGGCTTGAAATAATGGATCACAAAAATGTGTGGAAAGGGGAAATAATATAAGATTTCCATGGTTTTGAAGCAAAAAAAAATTCTGATGCATCCTCCTCTCTAGTAGAAGGGGCTAGCAGTTTTCTGTAGGAGCAAGGTGAGTGCTCTCCCAGTCACAGAAAATGTAAGGATCTACAGGAATCCTGAAAACCAAAAGCTGTGCTTTGCACTTGTGATCCCCTTTCTGCAACATGTCCGTCTTCTCGGCTTATCCCTGGTCTTCAGTGCTGAACAGCTTTCATCTTGCAACATCTCATCATCCACCCTCAGGAAAGAAGTTGCAGATCTGCTGTTTAGTGCTTTTAGGACAACAATATGCTATAAGGGGTCTCTCTTCTACATGCAAACCTGTGGGTTTCCCAGCAGAGCATTCTGCCTAAAGTGCACGGCCCATGGCATGGTCTTCCGTCCCCCCACCCCTTGTGCTCCCAAACCCAGAGACCCGGCCTTTCCTAAGGAATGGAGACACTGAACAGGAGTGGCCAGGGGCTAGACCTATGAAGCCTACTGTCTAGGCTTAATCTTAAATTTTTGTTCCTGTACCAATGTAGCAGAATTTTCCCATCGCCTTTCCCTGTTACCAGGGCTGCAAGCTAACTGCTGTTGGGTCACCAAATATAAGGGAGGGTGGGTACTTATACTCCAGAGTGAGGCTGCATGCACTACATACATTCGTAATCAGTACAGCTGCATTATTGCTGGCAGTAGCTGTAATGCAGGTATGTATTTTTCTAGTATACACAAGGCCTTAGAGAGTAAGCAAGAGTCTAGGACACGTGAGTCCTAAGGAAGGAAGCCTAGAGCAGTCAAGCCTAAGGAAAAAAATCATGTTGGATTTCATGTTTAGATTTGGTGTTAAAGCCAGACCTCCAAGGGGAAAACTTTGACCTTCTACGAAGTGCATGCGTGGTAGAGCATGGTGGGGACTCTTGCAGTTTACAGTTCACAGAATGGAGGGAAGAATTTGGCTAATTTTTATTAGAAGTTGCTTAGCTGGCATGTTATAAATGAAAAGACATGACTATAACCTCTATAGAACAAACAGTCTATGCCATCCAAACTAAACTTGAAAGCCTGCTGGGATTCTGAAGTCCTGTTGCAGCTTCCCACCAATGTACCAAGGCACCCTTCACATAACTGATCTCCACTGGTGTCGCATTAAAGGTCCCAATTACTATTCAGCAGGGCTTTGTGGAGGCTCATCCCTTGTAGTTCCCCCTTAATTTCCTGAAGGGGATTGTCTGGCTATGCCGAAAGAATGACAGGAGACATTAGATATGGGTTTAATCAGGCCTCAACTTTATTATCGACAGATGTCTGGGACTATCCCGGCGGATAAAATGTGTGCAGTGCAGGTGCAAAATTTATCACCCTCCAGCAGATTCACAGCCGGGACCTTACCACTTCCAGCCAATTCCAGGGGGAGGAGGGGGCTTTCACCAGCTCTCCTGCGCGCCCCTCCCCCCTTTTCGTTCAGGTCTCTCCAGCAATTTTCTTGCCGGGACCAGGTCCCTCCAGCAATTCCCTTGCTGGGACCTTACCAACCACGCTCCCTAAAAGGAGGGGTTAAGGTGGACTATAATGAAGGGGGGGAGGGAAGGTTGGCTCCCTGCTGTACCAGTCATAGGAGTTCCCAACTGCCCCTGGCTTGCTCAGTTACCAAGCACCTCTTCTTACTTCCTTTTCCAAGCCATTTTTTCGTTCTTTTGTGCTTTAATTTATGGAGTACCTGCCCTGAACATCCGCTATACACTTAAATAAAGAGTTGCGACACATGGCCTACTGCCTGTCATGCTATGCATGAACTGAGCCTACCTGAACCTGCTGCGAGGAAGGTGAAACCCCCCCCACTGCACCTGGCCAATATGGTGGTAAGGGAAAAATTCCTTCCCAGCCCCCCTTAGTGGGCTAGCGTAATGCCCACAGCAGATATAGCTAAACACCTGGCATATTTGTGACCTAATTAGGGAGGGAGGGTGGGTGCTGCCCAGCCTGTTTGAGTAAAGAAGGGAGGGGCGAGGCCCAGCTAACCTTTTTAAACCCCACATTCTTATGTGGTGAGTCATCCACCATGCTGACTGCTCTTCCAGCAGCTTTACGTCTTCCCTCCTCCCTCAAGCCAGAAAGCATGGCCTTCTTCTCCTGGCCAGCCAGACAAACTCCTCCCTGCTTAAGTGCAGGTTGGCGAATTTGACAAATGAGGTTAATCTGTGTTGATGCAAGGCAACTAAGAATGTATTTACGTGATCAGGGTAAGCAACCAGGATTGAAAAATTGATCATAAATATTTAGAATTTTATAATATTTATTCCAAGAAACCTTTTGGAAACTTCCAAAAAGTCATAGCAGTAGATCTGAACACTTCTGAAGTGGATCTTTCTCAGGTGTTTTCCCTTCCTATTAAGGGAGACCCTGTGTGCTTTCAGGTACAAGATTCATATTTTCTTCAGAACCATTGGCTTAGTTATACAAACTCATATGTATAGCCATTAACTCATGTGAGTAGTCCCAGTGAAGTCCAGTGGGCCTGTCTTGATGGGCAAAAAGGGTGGGTTTTTTTCAGTCTCATTAAGTCAGTTGAGTTAGTTTAGCATGATGGAAAAACGCACCCTTTTTGCCCATCATGATAGGGCCAAGGGGGCTGCTCATATGAATAAGGGTTTGCAGGATTGGGTATGCATTTTGTGCCCCTTCTTTGGACATAACTTTATAGAACAATTGTTGGTTAAAAGTAAAGCATTGTGTGAAGAATATCCTAAATTTAGTCAGGTGATTAAGGAAATCAGTTTGTTCTAGGAAAGTAACTGGTCCTTTTATTGATATATAGTATTGATTCTGGAAATCAGTTGGAACAAAGAGATACTTTTAAATGCAGCATGCTTAGTGCTCTTGTCTTTAATAAATGCTATTACCACTTTGTTTGAAAATGCATTATTTCACACAGAAAATGTCTATAAATGAGAGCGAGTGCACCACTAATACAGTACATCAAGTTAAAAAGCAGGGTTATTTTAGACTAGGTGATAATACTGAATAATGATGTTAGGTTTTTTTTCAAGCATTCTTTTTTTCACCCCAAGTCTAGATCTACATGAATGTTTTAAAGTCCAACCTCTCCACCCCCCAAACAAAACCCACCACCACAAAAATAAAAAAACAACAATCTCTGCCACTTGAACAGTCTCTCGCTAAGGAATATGTGGACATTAGCATAAAGGTTGCACATGTTATACAAAGTGTAATTAAAGAAGCTTTGATCCCCCAAATGTCAACTAGCTTGCTAAGTGTCATAACAAAGTGTCAAGCATCTGGTATACAGTTAATTTGTAGTCATTAACTGCATATTGTTGATGTGACAGTTTGTTAGCAAAGCAAGCTTGACAGTTTGCATTTTGTTATTGATTGACACATACAGACCTCCCCTCCCATTTAGTTTACATTCCTTGTGAGATTTCCTCAGGTTGGATTTTTACTTTTAACTAACTAATCCTGTTTAGTTTTCCTGTGTGTTAGATTATGGATAGGTGACATTTCAAAGGTGTTCATTGGGAGTCCAGGACCCCAAATTTGTTTACAAGAGCATTTCTTAATTACAACTCCTATCATGGTCTATTTTCACTGTATAATAACCATAGTTACTGAACCTAGCAATTTTTCTTTTTAGGCAATGACAACCTAGGCATTGTATTGAAATATAATAGTCATGAACAAACACATTTATAAAAAAGTATGATGGCAATTAATCTAGGCTGTACTAATTTCTTGTACAATTCTATTAGTAATAAAACTTCAAAAAACCTCTGATATTCCCTTTCTCTTGAGTTCCATTTTATATTTTGTAACATAATTGTATTTCATTTTGTATAACTTGTTAACATTCATTAATACTTTGTATTGTTTTGATAACTGGAATCAAGAAAACACTTGAAACTGGATCCTAGACCAAAAAGCAATTTTCATTTCCCCCATATGCTATGAGGATAGATACATCACCAAACTAAGGATGCCAATTAGCAGAAATAAATAACATGCAACATTTTTTTCAAATGTAGACATGAATTAATGAATACATAGGAAAATATATTGTGCCATGGAATGATAAAAGTGGATTATGAAAGTATTGTTCAGAACATTCATTCAGATTAGTTAAATTTTGAGTGCTTCTCATGCATTTTCTCAAATGTTTGTGTATATATGTGGAGAAAGAAGTAGTTCAAGACTACTTAGAAAAGCTGGATGAGCACAAGTCCATGGGGCTGGATGTGCTGCATCCGAGGGTGCTAAAGGAGTTGGCGGATGTGATTGCAGAGCCAATGTCCATTATCTTTGAAAACTCATGGCGATTGGGGGAGGTCCCGGATGACTGGAAAAAGGCTAATGTAGTGCTCATCTTTAAAAAAGGGAAGGAGGAGGATCCGGGGAACTATAGGCCAGTCAGCCTCACCTCAGTCCCTGGAAAAATCATGGAACAGGTCCTCCAGGAATCAATTCTGAAGCACTTTGAGGATCAGGATCAGTCAGCATGGATTCACCAAGGGCAAGTCATGCCTGACTAACCTAATTGCCTTCTATGACAAGATAACTGGTTCTGTGGATGAGGGGAAAGCAAGGAAGTCTATTCCTTGACTTTAGCAAAGCTTTTGATACGGTTTCCCACAGTATTCTTGCTGGCAAGTTAAAGAAGTATGGGCTGGATGAATGGACTATAAGGTGGACAGAAAGCTGATTAAATCGTTGGGCTCAACGGGTAGTGATCAATGGCTCCATGTCTAGTTGGCAGCTGGTATCAAGTGGAGTGCCCCAAGGGTCGATCCTGGGGCCAGTTTTGTTCAATATCTTCATTAATGATCTGGAGGATGGCGTGGACTGCACCCTCAGCAAGTTTGACGATGACACTAAACTGGGAGGAATGGTAGATAGGATACAGAGGGACCTAGAAAAATTAGAGGATTGGGCCAAAAGAAATCTGATGAGGTTCAACAAGGACAAGTGCAGAGTCCTGCACTTGGGATGGAAGAATCCCATGCACTGCTATAGACTAGGGACCGAGTGGCTAGACAGCAGTTCTGCAGAAAACTACCTAGGGGTTACAGTGGATGAGAAGCTGGATATGAGTCAACAGTGTGCCTTTGTTGTCAAGAAGGCTAATGGCATTTGGGGCTGTATAAGTAGGGGCATTGCCAGCAGATCGAGGGATGTGATCATTCCCCTCTATTCTGCATTGGTGAGCCTCATCTGGAATACTGTGTCCAGTTTCCCATACTACACGAAGGATGTGGAAAAACTGGAAAGAGTCCAGAGGAGGGCAACAAAAAATGATTGGGGGCTGAAGCACATGATGTATGAGGAGAGGCTGAGGGAACTGGGATTGTTTAGTCTGCAGAAGAAAAGAATGAGGGGGGATTTGATAGCTGCTTTCAACTACCGGAAAGGGGGTTCCAAAGAGGATGGATCTAGACTGTTCTCAGTGGTACTAGATGACAGAACAAGGAGTAATGGTCTCAAGTTGAAGTGGGAGAGGTTTAGGTTGTATATTAGGAAAAACTTTTTCACTAGGAGGGTAGTGAAGCACTGGAATGGGTTACCTAGGAAGGTGGTGGAATCTCCTTCCTTAGAGGTTTTAAGGTCAGGCTTGACAAAGCCCTGGCTGGGATGATTTAGTTGGGGATTGGTCCTGCTTTGAGCAGGTGGTTGGACTAGATGACCTCCTGAGGTCCCTTCCAACCCTGATATTCTATGATTCTATGATATAGTTTTGTACATGTAATGAAATCAGTCTTTTAAAACATGTTTATACATGCATGTTTTGGAGGAGAGGAAGGAGTGAGTTTCTATGTCTCTTCTGGAGCTCTAAGGAATTCCTTATATATTTAGCTACTTTATTAATCATTCTTCAGGTATTGAAACCACCATTCTTCTCCCCACCCTTCCCCCAAGAATTGAATGAGATTCCATTCAGAGCTCACCAGAGTTATTCCTTAACAGGAGATGCTCAGGCATGGTATAAGAACCTAGATGTGCAATATAAGGCTCCACTGTAGCTCCCCAAGCTATGTATGCTGTCTGTAATATTCCCAGCCTGGGATTCCACGTATACATGGTTTATTACATGCTCTGACACTTGCCTTTTGGGTGTATGTTAGCCGATGGCATTTTGAATGTAGATGTCAAATATGACTATGAAAAATTCCTTTTATTTCTTTACTGTATGTGTTATTGCCATCCTCAACAATTCAAAAAGCAGGAAATTGGCTTAAAATCATGAAATATAAAACTGAATTTGGGTTTTTTATGTCTTCTAGTTTTTAACCCTTTAGGGTTCATATTTTCAAGCTTTTCTTTGTAACAATGAGGGATAGTAGCTTAATCTTGTCATGAAAGTGAGATTCTTGACTCCAGGAGCTGGGGATTTAGGAGAAAAAAACCTCCAAATATCATTAGACTTATGATAAAATTACAAGAGCTGAATATGAAGAAGGAGCAAAAGTTTGAATAGGTAGCATAACGTGCTGCAGTGCAGTCTGTTTGTGCTTACAGAATGCTCAATGCTGTCACTTCCAGTGCCCTGAAAATTGTTTGTTTTCCATCCTCTGGTGCTAATGACGCTGTTGGGAGTGTGGGCCAGAGGGAGAATACTGAATCTTTTCACATCAAAATTGAGATGATTAATCTTAATCTCCTCCATAAAATAATAAAAAAAAAATTATGGTGAAATTCTCACCCCATTGAAGACAATGGCAAAACTCCAGGGCAGTACATTTGCAAAATTGCTCAGTAGCACTAATGTTTGGAGATGAATTCCTCTCTCCCCAAAAAAGAAACACAATTCAACAACGAACATTTTGTCCAAACCATGGGAACAGTTATGGGTACTAGGATGGCTTCCAAATGTGCCAAGCTCTTCATGGGCCACCTTGAGAGAGAATTTCTGGACAAATGCATGACAAAACCAATGATATACCTGAGATACAGAAATTATGTTTTCATCTTCTGGGCAGATGACCTGAACTCCCTCATAGACTTCCATCACAACTTCAGGAACCATCACCCATCTATCAAACTCTTTCTAGAACACTCTCATACCAGCATCAACTTCCTGCATCCCACAATCAATGGAACCCCACAGACAACTATATACAAGAAACTCATGGATCAACACACTTACCCTCACAGATCCAGTAACCACCCCAAACACACCAAGAAAGTCTGGGATACACATCTTAACACACTTAAAACAGCCTTCACCAAACAAGGACAATCCATCAGAGAAGGAGATCATATCATGGAATGTGCCACCCAAATACCCCAAGAGAACCACTTTCAGTACAAAAAAAAATCCCTCCAACTGCACATTCTTAATTGTTACCTATCACCCCGCACTGGAACCCATATGGAGTATTATTAAATAATTACCTATATTGTATGGGGACCACATCCTGAAAGAAATCTTTCCCAACCTCCCTTTTCTGGCCTTCAAAGAACCGCTCCTTTCCCAACCTTACTGAGCTCATCAGAAGCAAGCTGCCCACTTACCAGGACACACCAACTTGAAGAGGCACTAGACCCTGCCAGAACAGATGGAAAACCTGCAGCCATATCTCCGTTGCAACAATGATCAGTGCCTGTCACAACACATCTTTCAAGATTCATGGTTCCTACACCTGCCAATCACAACATGTGGTGTACCTCATCCAATGCACCAAATGCCCCAACAACAACTATGTTGGTGAAACCAGACAATCACTATGCTCTCAAAAAACTCTCACAGAAAAATAAGACAAAACACCATATCACCTGTGGGCGAACACACTTCCAAGAATGATCACTCTATATCTGACCTCTCAGTCCTAGTCTTCAAAGGAAACCAGCATAACACCTTCAAAATATGACTGTGGGAACTTAAATCCATAGCTTTGCTAGGCATTAAAAATCATGATCTTAATAAAGACACTGGGTTTATGGTTTATTACGACTATCTGTAACTCACTAACCCTTTTTTCGTCCTTTGATGGTTAATGAGACACTGCAGCTTGAATGGCCCCTTGAAATGTGTTAACTACTTATGCTAAACAATCTGAGAACTTTTCCCAGACCTGAAGAGGAGCTCTGTGTGTGCAAAAGCTTGTCTCTTTCACCAACAGAAGTTCGTCCAATTAAAAGATATTACCTCACTCATCTTGTCTCTTTAATATCCTGGAACCAACATGGCTACAACAACACTGCAAAAAAACAAAAACAAAAAAACCCCCCACACATACAAGAAAACATTCGCACTTCTTTCACTGTCAGGACAAATGAACTGTACTCTGAGGAGTGGGAGAGAACACATTAATTAATGGAGAATGATCAAGTGTTTTCCCTCAGTAAACTGGGGTGGGAGGAGAAGGGCAGAGAAATGGTAGAAATATCAGAGTCTTATATTTGTGTTTATGAAAGAATGTTGCTAATGTAAAATAAAACTGTGTATTTGAACTTTTTCCCCTTTTGTTGATTCCTGCATGCTCCATGTGTTTGAAAGATTCCCATAACTTAAAGGAAAAAATGATGCAATGCCATATTCTCATTCAAATGATATTTTCTGTGCTCTGCCCTACATTCTAATACGACCAAAGAGAAATTACACATTTTCTCTTCTCCAAAGTGTTTGAAATTTCTGAAAAAAGTGAGTGTGTAAATTAAAGCTTCTCAAGGTAGCTTTAAATTGTGCCTGCAGCACTTATACAGTAGCTCCTGCTGTCCTTGGCAGTATTATACATATATTGTTATGAGTATTGATTGTTCGGGAACAGTTTATTGAATTACACAGATTCATAGATTCATAGATTCTAGGACTGGAAGGGACCTCGAGAGGTCATCGAGTCCAGTCCCCTGCCCGCATGGCAGGACCAAATACTGTCTAGACCATCCCTGATAGACATTTATCTAACCTACTCTTAAATATCTCCAGAGATGGAGATTCCACAACCTCCCTAGGCAATTTATTCCAGTGTTTAACCACCCTGACAGTTAGGAACTTTTTCCTAATGTCCAACCTAGACCTCCCTTGCTGCAGTTTAAGCCCATTGCTTCTTGTTCTATGCTTAGAGGCTAAGGTGAACAAGTTTTCTCCCTTCTCCTTATGACACCCTTTTAGATTCCTGAAAACTGCTATCATGTCCCCTCTCAGTCTTCTCTTTTCCAAACTAAACAAACCCAATTCTTTCAGCCTTCCTTCATAGGTCATGTTCTCAAGACCTTTAATCATTCTTGTTGCTCTTCTCTGGACCCTTTCCAATTTCTCCACATCTTTCTTGAAATGCGGTGCCCAGAACTGGACACAATACTCCAGGTGAGGCCTAACCAGAGCAGAGTAGAGCGGAAGAATGACTTCTCGTGTCTTGCTCACAACACACCTGTTAATACATCCCAGAATCACGTTTGCTTTTTTTGCAACAGCATCACACTGTTGACTCATATTTAGCTTGTGGTCCACTATAACCCCTAGATCCCTTTCTGCCGTACTCCTTCCTAGACAGTCTCTTCCCATTCTGTATGTGTGAAACTGATTTTTTCTTCCTAAGTGGAGCACTTTGCATTTGTCTTTGTTAAACTTCATCCTGTTTAACTCAGACCATTTCTCCAATTTGTCCAGATCATTTTGAATTATGACCCTGTCCTCCAAAGCAGTTGCAATCCCTCCCAGTTTGGTATCATCCGCAAACTTAATAATCGTACTTTCTATACCAATATCTAAGTCGTTAATGAAGATATTGAACAGAGCCGGTCCCAAAACAGACCCCTGCGGAACCCCACTCGTTATGCCTTTCCAGCAGGATTGGGAACCATTAATAACAACTCTCTGAGTACGGTTATCCAGCCAGTTATGCACCCACCTTATAGTAGCCCCATCTAAATTGTATTTGCCTAGTTTATCGATAAGAATATCATGCGAGACCGTATCAAATGCCTTACTAAAGTCTAGGTATACCACATCCACAGCTTCTCCCTTATCCACAAGACTCGTTATCCTATCAAAGAAAGCTATCAGACTGGTTTGACATGATTTGTTCTTTACAAATCCATGCTGGCTGTTCCCTATCACCTTACCACCTTCCAAGTGTTTGCAGATGATTTCCTTAATTACTTGCTCCATTATCTTCCCTGGCACAGAAGTTAAACTAACTGGTCTGTAGTTTCCTGGGTTGTTTTTATTTCCCTTTTTATAGATGGGCACTATATTTGCCCTTTTCCAGTCTTCTGGAATCTCTCCCGTCTCCCATGATTTTCCAAAGATAATAGCTAGAGGCTCAGATACCTCCTCTATTAGCTCCTTGAGTATTCTAGGATGCATTTCATCAGGCCCTGGTGACTTGCAGGCATCTAACTTTTCTAAGTGATTTTTAACTTGTTCTTTTTTTATTTTATCTGCTAAACCTACCCCCTTGCCATTAGCATTCACTAGGTTAGGCATTCCTTCAGACTTCTCGGTGAAGACCGAAACAAAGAAGTCATTAAGCATCTCTGCCATTTCCAAGTTTCCTGTTACTGTTTCTCCCTCTTCACTAAGCAGTGGGCCTACCCTGTCTTTGGTCTTCCTCTTGCTTCTAATGTATTGATAAAAAGTCTTCTTGTTCCCCTTTATTCCCTTAGCTAGTTTGAGCTCATTTTGTGCCTTTGCCTTTCCAATCTTGCCCCTGCATTCCTGTGTTGTTTGCCTATATTCATCCTTTGTAATCTGTCCTAGTTTCCATTTTTTATATGACTCCTTTTTATTTTTTAGATCATGCAAGATCTCGTGGTTAAGCCAAGGTGGTCTTTTGCCACATTTTCTATCTTTCCTAACCAGCGGAATAGCTTGCTTTTGGGCCCTTAATAGTGTCCCTTTGAAAAACTGCCAGCTCTCCTCAGTTGTTTTTCCCCTCAGTCTTGATTCCCATGGGACCTTACCTATCAGCTCTCTGAGCTTACCAAAATCCGCCTTCCTGAAATCCATTGTCTCCATTTTGTTGTTCTCCCTTCTACCCTTCCTTAGAATTGCAAGCTCTATGATTTCATGATCACTTTCACCCAAGCTGCCTTCTACTTTCAAATTCTCAACGAGTTCCTCCCTATTTGTTAAAATCAAGTCTAGAACAGCTTCACCCCTAGTAGCTTTTTCAACCTTCTGAAATAAAAAGTTGTCTGCAATGCAGTCCAAGAATTTGTTGGATAGTCTGTGCCCCGCTGTGTTATTTTCCCAACATATATCCGGATAGTTGAAGTCCCCCATCACCACCAAATCTTGGGCTTTGGATGATTTTGTTAGTTGTTTAAAAAAAGCCTCATCCACCTCTTCCACCTGGTTAGGTGGCCTGTAGTAGACTCCTAGCATGACATCACCCTTGTTTTTTACCCCTTTTAGCCTAACCCAGAGACTCTCAACACTTCCATCTCCTATGTCCATCTCTACCTCAGTCCAAGTGTGTACATTTTTAATATATAAGGCAACACCTCCTCCCTTTTTCCCCTGTCTATCCTTCCTGAGCAAGCTGTATCCATCCACACCAACATTCCAATCATGTGTATTATCCCACCAAGTTTCAGTGATGCCAACAATGTCATAGTTGTATTTATTTATTAGCACTTCCAGTTCTTCCTGCTTATTACCCATACTTCTCGCATTTGTATATAGGCATCTAAGATACTGGTTTGATCTTTCCTCCCGGTTTTGTCCTGACCCTCCTTTCTCTCTGCCAATATAGCCCACACTCCCTCTCGTCTCCGACCCATCTCCCAGGTCTCCATGTTCCCCACTTACCTGCGGGCTTTGCTCACCTGTCCCCGTCGAACCTAGTTTAAAGCCCTCCTCACTAGGTTAGCCAGTCTGTGTCCAAATAGGGTCTTTCCCCTCCTCGAAAGGTGAACACCATCTCTGCCTAGCAGTCCTTCCTCAAATAGCATCCCGTGGTCTAGGAAGCCAAAGCCCTCCTGGCAACACCATCTTCGCAGCCAGGCATTCACCTCCATGATGCATCTGTCTCTGCCCGGGCCCCTACCTTTGACAGGAAGAATCGAAGAGAATACCACCTGCGCTCCAAACTCCTTCACCCGTACTCCCAGAGCCCTGTAGTCACTCTTGATCCGCTCAGTGTCACACCGCGCAGTATCATTTGTGCCCACATGGATGAGTAGCATGGGGTAGTAGTCAGAGGGCTGGATAATCCTCGACAATGCCTCCGTAACGTCTCGGATACGGGCTCCCGGCAGATGGGATGCAGATGTATTTGGCAATGCCAGATGTATTTGGCATTTTCAGGACAAATACTACAAATAAGAACATCTAAACATTCTGGTGAATTTGCAAAGTACAAACTTAAATGAATTTTTATCATAATTTAAACCTCTTTAGTGGCAAATTCACTTGGTTATTTTAGAGGTGCTCGTACAGAAAGCTAGTGCTCTGCCACTCGTCTTCAACTGAGCCTAATCTGGTCCAGGTTTACTTGCAGTGATGGAAGGAGACCACTGTAGCATCTGTTCCCTTTCCTTGCTCTGCTCTGCCAGTATGCTGTGTTAGTGACATTGTGGTCAGATCATCCTCAGTGAAATTCTACCATAGATACCAGCAAAACAGTACTATTATTCTCCAGCCTATTTTTGTCAATTAGGGGAGCAGATCTGTGGCAATCACTGTGCAATCTGTTGCCCCTTGTTGGGGGGTTTGTCTAAGCTGGGAAACTACATCTAGTTAGAAAGCATGTTAACTAATATGATGTAAAATACTGAAACAGATCCTCAACTGGCATAAATTATCATAGCTTCATTGAGGTCAATGGAGCTACGATAATTTACAGTTCAGGATCTGCAGTTTACAGTTGAGGATTCATGTTTCCACTTCCTCAACAACTGAGCTACTCTCTTTGAGGATGGTTTGGCCATACAGTTGAGTCATTTTGTTAGCATTGTCCTAAGTGTTATCATGGTCTCTGTTTTCCCTTCTGCACACCCACAAGTGCATGGTTCTCAAACTTACCCTCCCTGGTGGCTAGTTATCTCAAAAAGATTAGATAAATGGTCAGATTTTAGATTACACTTGATGTTTTGCATGTGAGGCTTTCCATCATGATGCAGTTGTGAAGTGCTTCTTTAAAAAAATAATTGATTAGAATTCAAGCTGCAAGTTTCCTTTTAAGAAACAAAGATGTAAATATCCTTTAGTAATATTAAAAAGGAGGGAAGTCAAATAAAATGTGATAATTTAGAACAGTGTTTTCCAAACTTGGGATGCAGCTTGTGTAGGGAAAGCCCATGGTGGGCCAGGCCGGTTTTTTTTACCTGCCCCGTCCGCAGGTCCGGCTGATCGCGGCTCCCACTGGCTGCGGTTCACTGCTCCAGGCCAATGGGGGCTGCGGGAAGCCGTGACCAGCACATCCCTTGGCCCGCGCCGCTTCCAGCAGCTCCCATTGGCTTGGGACGGTGAACCGTGGCCAGTGGGAGCCGCGATCGGCCAGACCTGCGGACAGGGCAGGTAAACAAACCCATCCGGCCCGCTAGGGGCTTTCCCTACACAAGCGGCGTCCCAAGTTTGGGAAACACTGATTTAGAAGGCACTCTTTAGTAATCTTCTTTATTTATATTGAAGTTTGCCCCAGGACAGAAAGTCCATACAAAGTCTTTCAATTACTTAGTATGTAACAACTTAGGCCATAGGTACACTAGGGAAAAAGGTGTATTTTAACATGTTTTAACTAACAAGACGTGCCTTTGCTTGTAGACAATACAAGTTGCAATTCTTTGAGTATGTCTCAATCCTGCTGGTGGTACTCACACATTTCATGCATGTTAGATTGAATATTTTTGAATAGCAGTATCCATCAGGGCTGCACAAGTGCCTTGTGCCTCTTTGTGCTCCTGCACGAGGGCATTAAGGGTGGAGTCGCCATGACTCTCCCTCAGTTTCCTTTCACCGCATGTGGCAGTGAGACAGTGAGTGTCCAACCTGCTACTTCTACTGAGCTTCCAACTCATCTCCCCCCCCTCCCCCCCCAAAAAAAAAAAACTGGAGAAGACCACTTTCATCTTCCTTATTCTTTGCTTCTTTAGTTTGGACATTCCCAACTCCAAAAAGAAAAATGTCTCTTGAACACATCCCCATACCGTGAGGCTAGGCTCCCAGAGCCTATTGTAGCAAACTCCAAATTCTCAAGGTTTAAACCCTGTAATGGCTCATCCCCCTGGTTGATTGGCATAATTGATGTCTATTCTGTTTTGGGGGGGAGGGGGGGAAGTCACATCTGCGATTAGTGTGTGTTGTGCAAATTCTTCTCCTCATTGACTAGTAAGTCAAGGGACATGCAGCTGAAACTACACCTACTTAAGTGGTTAATGTGCACTACCTCAGAACTGGAGGATTCTACCTCCTCCAAAGAATAGAAAGGGTCATCTTCAGTAAATGCTCCCTCAAGTATTCACCAAAGTCTGGGCTTGAGCAGTGACAGGAAAGCAGTAAAGAAAATGACTGTGACGTTCCCCTCTGGTGTTATTTGGACCGGTGATCTGCTAGGTCATTCCAATCCTCGACTCAGGAAACCAGCCTTACCCTGCTCTGCTGTGAGAACCCCCACTCCTGGGCTGTTCACGCACAGCCTCTAGCATGTAAGCTGCTTGGATTGTGCAACCGAATGACACTAGCCAATATCTCCAGTCCCAGACACAACCCTAGGAACTTCCATCTTGCAGTGTCCAGTTATGCCCGCTGGATGCTGCAAGCTTATATGAGTTTATCAATTTCTTTGTTAAATTGACAAACTCATATGTACCAGGCTTGTTATCTCAAGGGGAGTCTCTGACACGCTTCAAACCAAACACACTGCTTCAGGTAAAATAAACAAACACATTTATTAACTATAAAGATAGATATTAAGTGATTGGTTACCAAAAGAAAAGAAAATATAAGCACGCAGTCTAAACTCTCAACCCTATTAGACTGGGCAACATCTAGATTAAGCAGTTTTTCTCACCCCACTGGATATTGCAGTCCTTAATATACAGGTTTGGCCCATGTTTAAGGAACAATCTCCTCTGTTGGAATCTTGTCTTCTTCTCAGTGTCTTAGTTACTTGCAGCAAAGGTGGGGGCAGGAGAAGGTCCCAGTATGTCTCCACTCTGTCTGTTTTATACCCTCAATCCATGTGCTTGGGAAACACAAGTCCAGGCATGTCTGGGGGGCATTGCTGAGTCTCTCCAAGCAAGGTTGAACAATTCCCCTGGTGTAGCCTCATGCAGGTGAGTCATTGCATTGTAGCTCCTTTGCTGGACAATGGCTGTTGATGGGTTGTTTGACACCCCACCCGGACACTGGTTACTTTCCTTCCTGTTGCCTCTGGGGAGCTAATATCTGGCTGATTCCCCAACTTACAGCATGTTTTAGTGACCACCATACAACACAATTCTCATAACTTCATATACATTAATGTTATACACATATGGATAGAGAAATGACTTTCAGCAGATCATAACGTTTCCCCTGATACCTTACAAGGCATGCTTTGTATGTAAGATCACGATTATATGAAAATGAGGAATATGGGGGTTACAGTATGCTCCCCCAAGGTATAGAATGTCACAATGACATCAAGTATAAGAGGGGTAGCCGTGTTAGTCTGTATCCACAAAAACAACGAGGAGTCTGGTGGCACCTTAAAGACTAACAGATTTTAGTCTTTAGTCTAAATCTGTTAGTCTTTAAGGTGCACCAGACTCCTCGTTGTTACAATGATATCATAACTGTTGCTGGTTGTGTGGATTCTGACCACCTTGGCACCAGGACCATTTGCACCAGCCATTGCATTTGGCACTGATAATCTTAGTAGACCAGGGACTGACTGACACTGCACTGGTCTCAACACGGGAGCCTCTGGCACTGACAGTTACACCATTAGAACCAATGCCTGTGCCCCAACATAAGGGCAAGACTGAAAAGCATAGCAAAGGGGAGTCCCGACATGGCTCCAAACATCAGGAGGATGTCCCAGGAGGAGGAAAAGAGACAGCTCTCTTCCAGGGTTAGGGAGTCTAAGTCCTCTGCCAAGGTGGAAGTGACATTCAGGTGCTGGCATCATCAAATACTCTGGCACCATGTTAGGAAGTTATATTTGGGAAACAATGCCTGCTAGTTTGCCACATAAGCATCGTTCCACCCTGCAGGTTCAAGTCTAGTTCATGGCTTTTGACCTACAGGATGCATATTTCCACATAGCCATCAACCCGACCCACAGGAAGTACTTGAGGTTCCTGGTGTAGTCAAATCGTTACCAGTGGAAGACACTGTCATTTGGACTTTCCACAGCACCAGGGTCTTCATGAAATGTCTTGCAGGGATAGGAGCTCAGCTGTGAAGGCCTACCTGTACTTTGGATGACTGGCTGATCAGAGCCAGGCTGCAGCAGGAGGCACCAATGAGCCTGGCACGTGCTCAATCTCTCTTCATCTGGCTGGGCCGCCTAGTGAACTATGAAAAATAGTTGCTCACACCTTCTCAGACAAAAGAGTACATAGAAGCTGTGATCAACTCAAGATCAGCGGAAGCATACCTGCCAGAGGACAGGTTCCAGTCAGCACAAGCACTCAAACTGCATTGATCATCAAGCCCTGCTATGATAGTCTGGACAGGACTCACAGTTTTAGGCTACATGTCAGTATTTATTATCGCTTGGCAGACTTCACCTACAACCCCTTCAACACTGTCCTCAGGTCAGTCTGTTCTTCGATCAAAGGTAAGGTCTTAGTACAACAGGATGTTCTTGGCTTAGTGACTGGAACCCACACACATGGAAAGGGATCCCCTTTTCAATACCCTCCTTAGCAAAGGCACTAATCATGGGACCACCTATAGATTCAAGTAACTTGGTCCCCAAATGACGTGGGGTTACATATGAATGTCTTAGACAAGTGCTTCCCTATGATCTCATGAAGAGTGATGAAAAGTTCATGGGGGAGCAGAAAGTGGTGAGGTTTACAATGCCCTTAGGATCTGGAGGAATTCACTCCAATCCCAGGCTGTTCCTGTAGAAGCTTCTGTCTCCTGCACAGATGAGGTTTATTCTTATTGTCAAGAGTTCCATTGTTAAACACTATGCCTTAGACTTAGCTGCTATTTCAGGTTACAAAGTTTCAACTGTTCAACTGATGCAGCTGAAATTCCTCCTCCCCACCATCGTGTGGGAATACTAATTGCCAGTCACCTACAAGGGGATCCACACCAACACACACGCTAACAAAAAAGAACAGTTACTTACCCTACAGTAACTGGTTCTTTGAGATGTTGCGAGTGTAGACCCCTCAACCTGTCCTCCATCTCTGCTTTTCAGAGTCCTTGGCTGTCACGGGCTTTGAATTATGTGGGAATGGAGAAGAGGTTGCTGTTGCTCTGCACTTTATATCCTCATCCCAGGGACATGAGGAAGTGCAGGGAGCATGCGAGGCCTCAGCAGACACTGCTATTCAAAAGATGCTGATCTCAGATACCTGAGGCTTATGAGCACCAACAGTAGGATCCACATGGCTACAGCAGAGTAGCTCTTTTTAATGCATTTTAGGGTCATTCTTTTTAACACATTAGGGAGGGGCCTAGCATTTACTTCAACCAGGAAACGAGTTAATACTAAAATTTGCCTAGTCTACCTCAGGATTTTAACCCATCATAAAATATACTTTTTGTTCTAGGGACGGCAAGCCTTTAATAATTTAAATGAGCTTTAAGTGGTGCATAGGCCCTCTGCTCTGGGGCAAACTTCATATTTACTAATTGTATTTTATTATGCAACTTGTGAGAAATAATTGCATTTAATGGAAGGCATGGCTCCTAAACAAAATATGCAGTGTACCGGGGGAATCCTATCTAAGTCCATATCTATATTTTTTTATTTTATTTTTTCCTCTGGAAGTATCAGTGGATTTTTAATGTCAACAAAAAGATGGGGGAAACCCAATCAGTTGGCCTGTTCTTTGACAAGTAAAGCCAGCTTACCTGTTTTAATATTAGCTGAAACAATCTCCAGACTAATTGTAGAGAATCTGGTACTGATTTAGAGCCCCTGGGAGGGAGTTCTGCTTTAAGCATGGAGCCTATTCTGGAAGAAGATTAGAGCCAATGGCCTTATCCTGTGTGCAACAACTATGTGCTGTTTCATTATCTTCTCTTCACCCTTCCCTGAGAAAATAATGTGGCTAGTGATTGGCCAGTTAGCAAATAAGAAAAACTAACCTCGGTGTGCCAAATAATTATGGCCGTATATGTACCACTGCTGATCCAGCTGCATGATATGCCAATTGGTTTATTTAGGATAGGCTAGAAGATGGATTTTTGCAGACAAAAGGCCAGATCGTCTGCTGGTATAAATTGACATAGCTCTGTTGAAGTAAAAGAAGCTCTGCTGAGTTACAACAGCTGAGCATCTGGCCCCAAGTCCTCAGAACAATATACGAAATATATTACTTTTTCTGTTCATTGCTCAGCTTCTTTTTTTCCTTCTATAGATGGTGGCATTTTTGGTGGAGGAGGGGGTTGTGTGTAATTTCTTCCGCTTTTAATTTTTCTGTTGACTTGAATTAAAATATATCTAGCTCCAGCACCTCAGTGGTTTTAATTAGAAAATAAATAAAACTAGAGCTTGCTCTTTAGGTGAGTTTTTCCACAAAATCTTTTTGCGGCAGGAAAAGAAGGTTTTCAGTTGCGTTTGTTTTTCATCGTATCATTTTGTTATCTGCATGCTTAGCTTTGCATTATAACCATCATTGTAGATTTCTTGTTAATCACATGTAGATTATCACAAAGTCATTTACAAATCAAAGTGAGGGTGAAAGCATTTATGTATTGTAAAACTGTGGGTTAATATTCCACTCTGTTTTCCCTTTAAATACATTTAGAAGGTGTGAATATGGTGTATGCATCAGTCTATTCTTGAAAATCATTCTGCACATATAGAAGAGCTGATTTGTATGCATGAGCTCTCATTCTTATGTTTGTGCTAGCTTTAAGTAGTAGCACAGCTTTTAATTGTGAGGTTTTAAGTTCTGCAATTAAAATTTACCCTTTCTACTGAGAGGATTGAGTGATAGTTTTTGATTTACTTTAGACAGTTTAGACAAATAATAACTGAAAGTACATAAAGATGCAAGATGCATATCCTGATTCTGAGAAGGTCAAGATATCTTAGCCACATTTGCTGAAAGTTTTACTTTAAATAGTTAATGATTCTTTCTACTGTATTAAAGAGAACAAAGTAAGAAGTTGCAAATAGAGTGTCCTTCAACCTGCTCTGAAAGATCACCTCTTTTGAAAACCAGGACCAAAAGACCTTGAAGAGTTTACCTAATATATTTCTCTTCTTGTAAATTTATGTCAATAAAATCCATTTCATGAAGCATCCAAAAGCCAAATATGAACAAAATACCCGAAGCGTCTCTAAGGATAATTTCATATTTATAGAGCAGATACAAATTATACTATCAAAAAGTCTTCTTGAAGATGAGGTTGAATTCATACTATACAATTTTGTAAATAAAGATTTTTTTTTAGCTTTGTTCATTATACAAATACACAGTAAAGAGGTTTTTTTTTTTTTTAGATTTTATTAACTATATATTGTACACATGCAGAAAAAAATGGAAGTATTTCCACAAATGTGTCATGGAGTATGACCAAAATAATTTGTAGATGTTTCACCTCCTTTATTAGTTCATGGAGGGATTGAAGAGATGCCTCTTTCTATTATTTTGAAACTGTATAAACTTTTAAACCAATTTATAAAGTGCGGCATGTTATATTTTTTTTTATATTGCCACCTCATGTCTTACCCTGACGAGAAACAATATATTTTTAACTGCCAGTATCCACAAGTGTTAAATATATACTTCATGAAGTCAACAGCAAAAACTGTGAATAAAGGTTGAAAAGAAATCCGCCAAATATGCCAGAATCTATTTTAATGAAAAATATGTAATGTTTTGCATAACCATTGGATTCTATGAAGATATACCTATTCTCAAAAATTATATTATACACTAATGATTAAAACTTATTTAGGTCCAACGTTTACCATAATTGACTTTTTTTTCTTATGTCTCTTTGAAAAGTCTACGTAATTTTTGCATCTTTTTAAACAGTAGTTTCAGTGATTTTGTTCTTAAACACCCAGTATTACTGAAATCTGTTACTAATGAATAATCCTACAGTGACACATGTGAGAGTTTGGCTGCAAAACAAATAAATTTCAAATTTCTAAATAGTGATCGTGAATCAACAGTGATGTATTGTAAAAAAGAATCTTTAATGTATGTTTTATAAGAATTTTTAAATGGACAGTAATCTTAAAGCTTACACATTCCTGGTTTTGGAATGAATTTGTGAAGATTTATTAAGTTGTTTGATTCATTAGTGGCAAATATCTGCTAACTTTACATATTGAGTTTTTAATTAAATATGTGATTTATTCTGGCAGAGCACTAAAAATGACATGGGTGCTGAAAGTGAGGATGACCATGCCTGTAACTCACTTCTCTCTCTCTTACCTATGCCACTGTTATCTTAATGTATACAGTAATGCAATAACAGACAGTTTTGTTAGCCATGTTTTGTAATGGATATGAAGCTTGCTATTTTTAGAAGGTTGGTAATCATCATGAACTTAGCTTACATGATATGAATGATGATTTGGCATACAGATATACTGCTCATCTCTTTCCCTATCTCAGAGTTTTTAAGAATGTGTGATATTACATAGACTTAAACTGTGAGTCTGAATAAAGCAGAATTAGACAAGAGGTTTTACAACAGTGGGCCTTGTATTGAAGGAATGTTTTCCTAACATATAGCTTTAGCAAAGAGGCAGTCTTGAATGGCTATGGAGATAATTAATAGGATATAGAGTCTTTCACATTCAGGTCAGTGGGTTAAATGTGGACGGGCCAATAATAGCAAAGTGCTAAATTATCCCTTACTGGATGGGGAAAAACACTTGGGAAACTCCATGAATGGCTGTTGGAGTTCCAGCAGTAACATCCTGTTTTGGGGAGGGGTTGTGGGCTCCTAAAGGGGTGTGAAGCCCATAGTCTTCCTGCCCTTTGATAGTTTTAGGCCTACTGTAATGGGATTGCAACCTTTTCATCTCCCCCAGGTTGTGCAAACATGGGAATGATTTACCGAATGACAGGACCATATCATGTGTATTCAGTGGCCTGGTCACTATTCCTAACAGTCAGCTGGTCAGCAGCTGCTGTCTAAATTGTCCCTCCTGCTTCTAGTTTCAGGATGAAAGCCAAGGATTGAATGGGTGGTCATTCAAGGTCATGGTTTCAATATGTTGGTGAGGCAATGTAGGGAATCTTGCACTGCCACTGTTGGTGCTACACGTTTTTTGGATAGAGAAATTTTGTTTCAAGTGCTGTAGGAATGGCATTTTCTCTAATAGTGACCTAAAATGTCCTTTTAATGTATAAAACAGTCATGGTTTTTGAAGTCCAGTATATCAGGGTCTATCAAGGCTAGAAGCACGTACTGAGTTTTGTTGGAAAGGTGAGAGTCCCAGCTTTTCATTGAGTTCAGGAAGTTCTTGAGATATTGGAATATTAAAAAGCAACACTGTGGTGTATGAAAACGAAAATTTAAGTAACTTTTTATAAGTTTCTTAATTTGTATCTGAGGTACATACAGTTGGATTCATGGTACAAAGGGAGCCCGGTATTATAGGCAACAGAAGACAAAGTAATTACCAACAACAATTTTTAAAAAAGTCTCTAAACCATTTCTAAAATTTAGTTTTTTGTAAAATATGTGGCATATACATAATGTATGAGAGAACATTCTATTTCCCTCTGTAGATGTGTGTGTATGTGTATGTATATATTTATGTGTGTATATATATATATATATATATATATAATATTTTTTTTAAAAAAGCAACTTCTCTTGGAACTTGAGTACAATTCCAGATAGGTCACAACTGAGCAGTGCAGGTAGCCTATTCATTCCCCAGAATGGTCTAAGCCTGCTCTTTCAGCAGCCCT